>NC_135810.1:103088132-103355697 GCF_964213995.1 Mustelus asterias | reverse complement strand
AACACTGCTGCAAGTGACCTAATCACACAAAAAAAGGTCTAGTCTATCTTCTGTGAGTAACCTGATTTTAAATGAGTAAATACTGAATCATTTACTGCTTTGAGATAGACCAGTCAATTTTAGTACATTAAATATTTTTAATATTTTAATAGCTTTAAATAGTACAAAAATAAAAGCTTAATTTGAAGGGCCTCGTCAACTGATTGCAAGCAGGCACATTCAGTGGAAACTTGCCATACTCATTATTGCAATCTGGGGACAAGGCCAACTTCCAGTACAGCATTTCTAATCCAGCGGATAATGATGGAGGAAAACTCGATTTATGCTCGACATAAGTTGCACTCAAAATCCCTCAACGTTTTGCGCTGGCTTAGTGAATTGTGTTTTTGAACCCAGTACAAACTGGCAGAAACTCCAGGCTAATACAAAAATCCTGCCACTAATAACTATTTTAAAATAGTTGACCCTTTTTTACAATTTATCCAGAACTGGCTTAATTTATCAAGTTACAAATGATCCAATGCTTGACGTCAATGTAGCTCCAGGAATACATTTGATACATGATCTGGAAGGACAGGAAAGACATTCATTGCCATGTCTTTGAAGTATAATTTTTGTTTTTATTGAAATTAGTATAAAACCAAATGATAAAGAGTTACACTGATAAGGGCAAAGTTCGCTGCCATTTTTTCTACTCCTCAATTTGCAAAAATATTTGAAGTATGCAATTGTAAAATTCTATTATACTAAAAATCATGAAATAACAAAATTATGAAGGAGCTCTATAGAGTATATGCAACGAGAATATTTCCACCTGTAGTGAATGCAAAACTAAGAGTCATAAATACTTTGTAATATCTCCATTCTGGAAATGTATCATTCAGAAACACAACCTGTTTGGAATTTTTTTGAGCAGACTCAAGTAAAGTAAATATGTCTTGCTGTAATTGTATAGACTCTATAGGCTCTATACTATAGAGCCTTGGTGAAACCGCACCTGTACGGCATACAGTTTTGGTCTCCTTACCCAAGGAAGAACACAATTGCCCATGGAGGGAGTGCAACGAAGGTTCAACAGACTGATTCCTGGGTTGCAGGATTGCCCTATGATTGCGGAGACTGGGCCTACTTCTGGGGTTTAGGAGAATGATGTGACCTCATTAAGACGTAGAAAATTCTTACAGGCTCAAAAAGGGAGAATCAAGACGGATGTTTTCCCTGGCTAGGGGGTGTCTAAAACCAGAGGATACAGTCTCAGAATAGGCCATTTAGGACAGAGATAAGGAGAAATTTCTTCATTCAGAGGGTGGCAAAACCAGGGAATTCGCTACCCCAAAAGGCTGCGGAGGCTCCATTATTGAGTATATTCAAGACAGAGATCAAAAGATACCTGGATGTTAAAGACCTCAAAAGGATATGAGGATAGAGCAGGAAAATGGTAGAAGATCAACTATGATCTAGATGAATGCAAAGCAAGCTCAAGGACTGAAAACTCTACTCCTGCTCCTATTCCCCACATTCTGATATTCAAGTAACTCCTGATTTCATTTCAATGCAGTGCTTTGGGAGCAGAAACAAAGAAGCTTGGATAAGTAAAATACTTTTAAATTATTGCTTTATAACCTTTCATGACCATTTTATGCTTCAGGCAAGTAACATTTGTGCCACACAAGTGTCAGGCAATGACCACTTCCCGTTGGCATTCAATGGTATTATCATTGCTGAATCCTCAACTATCAACATCCTGGGAGTTACAAGAAACTGAACTAGCCACATAAATACTATGATTACATCTCAGAGGCTGGGAATTCTGCAGTAGCTCTCCTCCTGTCTCCACAAAGCATGTCCACAATCTACAGGGTGCAGGTTAGGAGTGTGATGGAATACTCTCCATTTGTCTGGATGAGTACAGCAGCAACAACACTCAAGAGGCTCAACACCATCCTGGACAAAGCAACCTGCATGATTTACACCCCATCCACCACCTACACACCATGATAGCAGTGTGTACCATGTGCAAGATGCATTGCAGCAATGCACCAAAGTTCCTTCAACAGCACTTTCCAAACCTGTGACTTTTACCACTTAGAAGGACAAGGGCAGCAGAAGCAAGAGAACACTACTATCTTTAAATTCCCTGCCAAATTACACACCTGACTTGGAACTATATCACTGTCCCTTCACCATTACGGGATTAAAATCCTGGAACTTTACAGGACTGTAAGTGTACCTGTATCACGTGCTACAGCAGTTCAAAGTAGTCGTTAGGCATACTAACGTCATTCTATAATGCAGAAAATTCCAAAATCCAGAAATGACTGTTCCAAGCATTCCAGAATGGAAAGGTGACAATGCATAAGATTACTCGGTGGTGAGAATGTGGAACTTGCTACTATATAGAGGAGATGAGTTGATTAGAATTGATAAATTTGAGGAAGAAGCTCGATAATATATGAGCAATTGGTAGGGTGGATGTGAGTTCATTTAGAGCATAAATCCCATTATGGATCTGGTGGGCCAAATGACCTGTATCTGTGCCATACACATCTATGTAATTATTTGCAATATATAACATTCAAGCATATTTGATGATAAGTTATATTTCATATTTTCAAATTTAGATCAGTCCCTTATAGAAAACTGATTTTGCTTTGGGCGGGTATGTATAAAACTTGGTCAGATTTCTGGAGTGTTAACATATTTTGTTTCCAACATGTATCTTCATTAATGCATCGCATCCAATGGGAAGCTAACTGACAAAAGTGAAAAAGACACTGACCATGTATAAACAAATTCCACCTCATCGCGATTAACTTTGACATAACCAGCAGGATGATCTACATTAATAGGTATGAATTTCTCCTCATTATATAGTTTGGACATAAATGGCGTCAATTTAAAAAAAAAATGGTCTTGTAGTATATTCCACTTAAATTATGTGCGAGCCTTCCTACCCTTTGTTCCACTATAAAATCTTAGTGATGAATATAAGACACTTCCTCCAGTATTCTACTTACTGGCTCAGCTTTTCAAATTGCTTATTTTAGTTTTGCAGTTTGTAATGACATACATTTGACTTTGAGGGTGATTACGTAAACAAGTTTACCCTTCTCGTGTAAAGGTTCCCTGTCCACATTCCAGAAACAGCTTCCTCTAGGATACGACCACTAAGCTGTGGGTGCAAACTTTGCCCAACTAAAAAAAGATGTAAAAGGTTGCCTGCTTTGTTCAATAAAAATAAAATATTTTGAGCAAAGGCCATATTATTTCTTTGAAAATGCAAAACTACCTTTGTATAAAATACAATTCATTACGTTCTGCTTTCCAGGAATTGTCCAACCAAAATAACAGCAAATAATTGTACACAGAAACAGGCCCTTAATGCTCATACTATGCCTGTCTATACGCTCTACACAAGCCGGTAGTTTGAGATGCCATTACCCAAACTGTTACCATATCTCATCAAACCTATTCCTTCAACTAAATTTTTTAAAGAATCAAAATAACATGCAACATTAGATATTCTGAATTGATTAATATTTCAACGAGTGAAGAAATATTCACCAGGACTAAAAGGTTTAGAAAACCATAGAAAGAAAGTTGGATGCATTTAGTATATCACTAATGGGATATGAACACTACAAATAGGCTGACATGGAATGTTTCCCGTTACTTCATCCCAGTTTGACAGACTGACTGGGCCATTTAGCAATTAGTAGATTCTTATAGTTCTTACCTTCTCCATCCGAGCAAAATTCCAAAACAAATGGACCATATTTTCATACAGTTCTAAACATTAATTAGGATATAAACTAGTCTCCCAATCTGGATTCCATTACCAAACATCACAGGCACATGTAGTCATTTGTGTTTTTGGGGCTGAGTGAAAGACTTGTATCTTCAAGGAGTTACGGCAATTTTTTCTGAGCCCCATTACCCTCTTTCCACTGGCAAGGCCCAGGAGCACTCGTACTTTCTGTACATAGCACACAGCATGAAGGCATCCCCAGTGCAAGCATACCAGACTGTCCTTGTAGAAGGGGCAGTAACTAAGACTGCCTCTCAAAACTGCAGCTGTGAGTCAGCTCTCGAAAATGGGAAGTTTACAACAGCTTGCATTTATTTAGCACGTTTAATGGAGGAGTGCAACGATCTATAAGGTTTGTAGGGCTGAAGGAGGCTAAAGAGAAAGGGGGTATATGGCAATGGAGCACTTAGAAGCAGAGATGAGCATTCTATAAACGAGGTATCGCTGGTCTGGCAGCCACTGTAGGCAAGCAAACTTAGGAGATCGTGGGTGGACCGGACTTGGGGGAAGTCAGGAGACAAGCAGCAGAGTTTTTAATGCACTCACATTCATGTTGGGTGGTAGGCTGACTGGGAGAGCATCAAAATAGTCAATCTAGAACAACAGCAAGGAAGGGTTTCAGCAGCAGATCAGCTGAAGTAGAGGTGGAGGCAGGTGATATTACACAGAGGAAAATAGGTGGTCTTGGAAATGGAGCTGATATGGTCAGAAGCCCATCTTGGGGTCAAAGGTGACAGCCAGGTTGAAAACAGTCTAGTTCCGTCTTAGTTGGTTATCAGTGAGATAGATGGGTTCGATGACGAGTAAATGGAGATTGTGGCAGCGACAAGGTACTGGCTTTGGTCTACCCAATATTTCGTTGCAGAAAATTTCTGTTCACATGCACACAAACTCAAACACTCACCCACTAAAATCGGCAGGGGATGAGGATGGGTGCGATGAGAACGGAGGAGACATTTGGAGTATACCTTGCAGTCTGTGTGGTGTAGGTACAGCCACAGTGCTGTTAGGGAAGGAGCTCCAGGATTTTGACCCAGCAAAAGTGAAAGAACAGCGATAGATTTCCATGTCAGGATGGTGCGAGGCCTGGCAGGGGTCTTACAAGTCGTGCTGATCTCATATCTGCTGACCTTATCAAATCTGTGACTGCTGCAATCTAGAAGGACAAGTGCTGTCTAAGGAGCCTTGTGGAGTTCCTGCAGTGCATCTTGTAGATGGGACACTGTTGTCACTGAGCATCAGTGATAGAAGGAATAAATGTTTGTGGATGGGGCGTGTCATGCATTTTCCTGGATTGTGTCAATCTTCTTTAGTGTTGTTGGAGCTGCACTCATCCAAGCAAGTGGAGAGTATTCCATCACACTCCTGACAGGCTTTGGGGAGTCAGGAGATGAGTTTTTCGCCGTAGGATTCCAAATCTCTGACCTGCTCTTGTAGCTATAAGCGTTTATATGGCTAGTCCAGTTCAGTTTCTGGTCAATGGTATGTTGATATAGGGATTCAGAGATGGTAATGCTACCGAATATCAAGGGGTGATGGTTAGATTCTCTCTTGCTGAACATGGTCATTGCCTGGCACTTGCATGGCATGAATGTTACTTGTCACTGGTCGGCCCTAGTCTGGATATTGTCCATGCCTTGCTGCCTTTGGACATGGACTGCTTCAGTATCTGAGGAGTTGCGAATGGGGCTGAACATTGTACAAATATCAGCGAACATCCCTACTTCTAGCCTTATGATGGAAGGACGGTATTTGATGAAGCAGCTGAAAATGGTTGGGCCTAGGAATACCACAACTACCATCCTTTGTACTGGATAGGATTCCAACAAAAGAGAGTCCCCCCCCCCGATTGCTACGGACTCCAGTTTTGCTAAGGCTCCATCATGCTACACATTATCAAATGCTGTCATGGTGTCAAGGGCAGTCACTCTCGCCTCACCTCTGGAGTTCAGCTCTCTTGTCCATGTTTGGGTCAAGGCTGTAATGAGGTCAGGTGTTGAGTGACCCTGGTGGAAACCCAAACTGAGCACAAGTGAGCAGATTGTTGCTGAGCAAATGCCACTTAATAACTCTTGTTAATGACTTCTTCTATCTCTTAACTGATGATTGAGAGTAGACTGATGGGCTGTAATTGGCTAGGTTGGATTTATCCTGCTTTTTGTGAACAGAACACACCTAGACAATTTTCCACATTGCCAGTGTTGTAGCTGTACTGAAACAGCTTGGTTAGGGGCGTGGCAAGTTCTGGAGCATAAGCCTTTAGGAATATTGCCAGAGCCCATAGCCTTTGGAGTATCCTGTACCTCAGCTGTTCCTTGATATCACCTGGCTGAAGAATGGCATCTGAGGCACTGGGCGACCTCCAGAGGAGGCAGAGATGAATCATACACTTGGCACTTCTGGCAGAAGAATATTGCGAGTACTTCAGCCTTATATTTTCCACTGATGTTCTAGGATACCCCATAATCGAGGACAGGGAAATTTGTGGAGCCTCCTTCCACAGTCAGTTGTTTAATTGTTCATCACCATTTCATGACTCAAAGTGGCAGTACTGCAGAATTTAGATCTGATGTTGGTTGGGGAACTGTTTAGCCCTGTCTATCCCTTGCTGCTTATACTCATTGGCATGCAAGTAGTCCTGTGTTGTAATTTCACTGGGTTGACACCTAATTTTTAGGTATGCTTAGTGCTGTGCCTGGCATGGCAGGGCAGCAGGGTGGCACAACGGTTAGCACTGCTGCCTCTCAGCGCCAGGGACCTGGGTTCGATTCCCAGCTTGGGTCACTGCCTGTGCGAAGTCTGCACGTTCTCCCCGTGTTTGCATGAGTTTCCTCCGAGTGCTCTGGTTTCCTCCAACAGTCCAAAAGAATGCTAGTTAGGTGGATTGACCATGCTAAATTCTCCCTCAGTGTACCCGAACAGGCGCCGGAGTGTGGCAACTAGAGGGATTTTCATAGCAACTTCATTGCAGTGTTAATGCAAGCCTACTAGTGACGTAAATAAATAAATAGCACTCTCCTCCACATGCAAGGAAGGAGGGTTTTGCAAGGGCAACAGGGCTGCGTTTGCCATTGTTGCTTCCAAAGCTGGGTGGTTCACCCAGTCTTATTCCTTATGGACTTGTTTTTCACAACTTGAAAGAACCAAGTGACTTGCTAGGCCATGTCAGAGTGTGTTAAGAGTCAACCACATTGCTGTGGTTCTGGATCATATGTAGGCTAGACCACATAAAGGACATTAATGAACCAGGTGGGTTTTTAAGACAGTTGACAGTGGTGTCATTGGAATTTTAATTCCAGATATTTATTGAATTCAAATTCCACCTGCCGTGATTTGAAGCTTTGTGCCCAGAGTATTAGCCTGGCTCTCTGCATTACTCGTCCAGTGACACTACACTATTTCCTCCCCAACTTGGCCAACTAATGGCTAGTGTAGGGAAAGCCATGTGATGAAACCCCCAGGAATACATTTAAATACACAGACACCTCTGTGATAGCACCATAACTCCACAGTAAGCCTCAATAACTTGAGCTCAATAATAATAGACAGGGAGAGGGCGAGTGTCTCCGACACAGAGACAGGGAGAGGCTGGGTGTCCAACACAGAGACAGGGAGAGGGTGAGTGTCCAAACCGAGAGGCAGGGAGGGTGTGAGTGTCCAACACTGAGAGACAGGGAGAGAGAGTGTGCCGGACATTGACAACTGGAGGCCTGTGACCAGCGGTGTGCCTCAGAGATCAGTGCTGGACCCACTGTTATTTGTCATTTATATTAATGATTTGGATGAGAATATAGGGGGCATGGTTATTAAGTTTGCAGAGGACACCAAGATTGGTGACATGGTGGACAGTGAGGAAGGTTATCTCCAATTGCAGCGGGATCTTGATCAATTGGGCCAGTGGGCTGACGAATGGCAGATGGAGTTTAATTTAGACAAATGCGAGGTAATGCATTTTGGTAGATTGAACCAGGGCAGGACTTACTCAGTTAATGGTAGGGCGTTGGGGAGAGTTACAGAACAAAGAGATCTAGGGGTACATGTTCATAGCTCCTTGAAAGTGGAGTCACAGGTGGACAGAGTGGTGAAGAAGGCATTTGGCATGCTTGGTTTCATCGGTCAGAACATTAAATGCAGGAGTTGGGACGTCTTGTTAAAGTTATACAAGACATTGGTAAGGCTGCACTTGGAATACTGTGTGCAATTCTGGTCAACCTATTACAGAAAAGATATTATTAAACTAGAAAGAGTGCAGAAAAGATTTACTAGGATGCTACCGGGACTTGATGGATTGAGTTATAAGGAGAGGCTGAATAGACTGGGAGTTTTTTCTCTGGAGCATAGGAGGCTGAGGGGTGACCTTATAGCGGTCTATGAAATAATGAGGGGCATAGACAAGGTTGATAGTCAATATCTTTTCCCAAAGGTAGAGGAGCCTAAAACTAGAGGGCATAGGTTTAAGGTGAGAGGGGAGAGATACAAAAAGGTGTCCAGAAGGGCAATTGTTTCTCAGAGGGTGGTGAGTGTCTGGAACAAGCTGCCAGAGGTAGTAGTAGAGGCGGGTACAATTTTATCTTTTAAAAAGCATTTAGACAGTTACATGGGTACAATGGGTATAGAGAGATATGGGCCAAATGCAGGCAATTGGGATTAGTTTAGGGGTTTTAAAAAAAAGGGCGGCATGGACAAGTTGGGCCAAAGGGCCTGTTTCCTCTGACTCTATAACTTTAATCCAAAAACAAAAGGTCAATTCCAACAACTCTACTTGTTCAAACAAAATAGCATTCGACTCGAATAAAAACAGAAAGCACTGGAAAAACACAGCAGGTCTGGCAGCATCTGTAGAGAGGGAAACAGTTAATGTTTTGAGTCCAATTTGGTTCCCCTTCTTCAGAAGTCACCTTGGACTTGAAATGTGAACTCTGTTACTCTCTCCACAAACGCTGCCAAACAGCTGCATTTTTCCAGCACTTTGTTTTATTTCAGATCTTAGCAACCGCAGTATTTTGGTTTTATTTTAACCTACTCCTGAGCCTCTGGACATCCTGAAATGCTTGGAGTACTCCTTCATTTTCCCTATCTCAAGCAAACAACCTAGAAACATTTGCTCTTCAGTGCTCAAAGGATGACAAATTCCAGGGGTCACCATGATTAGGGGAAGGGCAAATATCCATGGCTCTAATGGGAGCAACTCTTGGGAAGATGGGATAGGTTGGACATGGAGATTAGCGATCCCAATACACTGCATCCTCTGAATCACCATTAAATGACAGGGCAGATAATAAACACACTTTACTCTTCCTTTAAATGTTACTAGAGCTTTTACCTCCTCCAGTTACCCGGACTGATCAGATGCAGTTCTGTTTCTTGCAGACTGGGTAAAACACACTCCAGTCTCCGGTGTTGACACAAACACACAATTTCATCTTTGTATTGGACTGAATTTGCTGGGCAATAAGATCAATAGTCCCTAGTCTTTTCTTGGGGCGCCAGGAGACGGAGTGGAGAAGAGGAGAAGGGGGAAGGATAGATGAGTAAACTAAACTGTAACAACAGTTTAAAAAAACATTTACTCCATTCTTAAACTTACAAAGCCAATGCGCAGAATGGACCAGGCTGACCCGAATCCATCTCCTTACTTGCTCCAAAAACCAAATTCAAATTGAACCTAATTTGTGGTCCCCAAAAGAGAGACATACAAGATCCAAGCTGACAAAAAAAGGCATTGTACCCGATCCTGGGCTTGATCTGATGCTTGATCTTAGCTGAATTAGTAAGGGTGTGGAAGGCCCTGCCTGCAGCAGTAGTGGACTCGCCAACATTAAGGGCATTTGAATGGTCATTGGATAAACATGATATTGGAATAGCGTAAGTTAGATGGGCTTTGTATTGGTTTCACAGGTCAGCACAACATCGAGGGCCGAAGGGCCTGTACTGCGCTGTAATGTTCTATGTTCTATGAATCTAAGTGAATACTATATTTACCATGCAAAGAACTCACACAAACCATTTCGTTGAGATACCACTAAGCCTTTACAAAGTGAAAGCATAGGAACAATGACAGCACAGTAGATACACATTGGCATCATACTGCAAACATTAAATAAAAGGCTATGCTGCCACTACTTTTGCTTTACTAAAACAGAATATTTTGTATTCAGAGTGTTGGTGCATTCCCAATCCAAATTTAGACGTGCAAAGTCTTTTCCATGCAATGCTGATTAATTCACAGAATTATTACCAAAAAGAACAGTTTTGCTAAAAGGCAAGTATACTTGTGCGCAATTTACAATACACTAATTCCTGAAATTGTACGATGAACACATGAATTTTCTTTGGCATTCATGCCAAATCAGAATGCAGGGTTTCAAGAGCTGCTTCTCAATGTCAAAGTGGCTTTCACATGTGAAGTGAAAATGGTGAATGAAGGGAGAGAGTGGGGAGGAGAGGGAGAGAGAGGCAGACACAGAGGTGTGGGTAGGGGTGGTATGTGAAGGGGAACCAAGGAATTGGCAGGTGTGGCATAGGATCTGGGCTAGGGTTTTTTATTTTTAAACTGAGATTGTTGTGAAGTTGAAATGCTCCCCTATGTAACCTGATTTTTCATATTTTTCAACATCTACTGAAACTACCTGCACTGGGTAAGCTGGGTGCCTTTAGCGATTTCAGACTCAACCCTAATTATAGATTATCGTTTCATTACTTTACGCCTAAAGAGCTGTTAACAATTTTTTGTTACTTTTAAAAATAAAAACTGATAGTACAAGTTTAACATGTCGAGAGACAGTGATTAAAAGTAGCAAACTCCAACAATGTTTCATAAATACTTCACTGAATAGGAACTGTCCAGAGAAAAAAAAAACACCTTGTAAAAGACACTCGGGATCTTAACATTAGAATCGTTCATTTTCGTAACATTGGAAATACTTAATGGCACTGCAATTTCAATACACATGCAAATTCTAAACAGCCAAAATCTACAAGAAAATGTAAACTGATAAAACTTCATTAAACCCCGTCTCTACAAAAAAATGTCTCTACAAAACAGAGAATCCAACAACAGGTTGGATCAGTCAACAGCATGCAATAGAAGGCTGCCAGAATTTAAAACAGGCTGGCATTCGCATGCAGTGCTGCACTGCTAGAGGTCCTATCTCTGCCACAGGATAGAACCATAGAATCCCTACAGTGCAGGAGCTGGTCATGTGGCCCATCGAGTCTGCACCAAGTCTCTGAAACAGCATCTTTGCGCACCCCACCCCCCCCCTCCCCGGCACCCCTCATGTATTTACCATGGCTAATCCACCCAACTCACACATCCCAGGATACTAAGGGGGAATTTAGCATACCCAACTCACACATCCCAGGATACTAAGGGGGAATTTAGCATGGCCATTATCTAGCCAACCTGCACATCTCTGAACTGTGGGAGGACATTGGAGCACCCAGAGGAAACACACGCAGATACAGAGAGAATGTGCAAACTCCACACAGACAGTCTTTCAAGGCTGGAATTGAACCTGGGTCCCTGGCGCTGTGAGGGAGTGGTGCTAACCACTGTGCCATCATCCCACCAATAATGTTAATCCACGGTTCGCTTTTCTCATTTGACTGGATGTTAAAGTTCCCAGGGAATTTTTTGAAGATCAAGGTTTCAGAATCTGATCAACATGCCTCCCTCAAAAAGTATGACCTAAAAATTGCATTGGTATTTGTATTTTCACACAACATTGTCTGTATTGCTATTTGTTTTGAAACACTGGGACATTTTGATAATGCGTAAGATACAAAGTAAATGCAAATAATCTTATCAGAGAATCCACAATTATGTGTATGGCACACAAAGTAACCATATACTAAGTGTGAACACTAACCAAAATCACTGAAAATAGCTCAGCAGCAAACATCTTGTTAAGCAAACACCAATTAAAATAACTTGACATAACGGAGAATACAAGATTTAATTTTTAAAATTGCTAACCAACTTCCCAAATTTCAGACCAAATAATTTACTCAGGTTTTTCAAAATGTGCAACATACATTTTGCCATTTGTATCGAATTAAAAATACTTAAAATTTTGACACATTAAAAGTGACTGGCTTCCTAACTGCAGCAGTGAAGCCCAGCCGTGTCAGAATTGCAGTAAATCCAAGTTGCTGTCTTGAATGTTTTTGTTTCACCAGTTTTGGGTCTTTGGCTCATGAAGTAAAATGCAAATTAACATGAGACACTATAAGGAAGACACGCCTACATAAGCACCAGTGCCTTTTACAAACAGATTGACCTTTATGGAGCTCCCTGTTACTTATCTTCCTAGGTATAAAACAGTCACTTAAGGCTGTACTAAATAGTATCGAAAATCTGTGACAGTTCTGTAGCCATGAATGCACTCAACCAAAGGCTAATCATGCAACAACAAAGCTAATAGTAGCAGATGCCAGTGGGTCATTTCAATTCTATTGATGCACACATGAATAATGAGGTTAACTTGGGAAGAGGTGCCTCAAAAGCACTTGGGACTTTTCCCATTTTATGCTGCATTTATTTTACAGTACTATCATCAATAGTAGCCCCAAGTTAAGGAGCAAGGTTCAATGGGCACTCTTATCACCAATTGCAACCGGAACAGAATATTTAAGAACAGGATAGATTTTTAATCTTCCAGGGAATCGAGGGGAATGGGGAGCAAGCAGGAGAGTGCAGTTGAGGCAGAATATCAGCCACGATAGTACTGAATGATGGAGCAGGTTCAAGTGGCCATATGGCCTAAGCCTGTTTCTACTTATGTTCTTAAAATAGAAAAAGTATGTGGGACAGGTGTTTCTTTTTGTTACATGTGCTTTACATCCTTGGTTACTGCTTATTGGTTGTTTTCTAAAATAATGTACAATAGGTGAAAACACAATGTCAGTGCCATCAAAACACCAGCTATGTTATATGGAGGGTCCAGAGTCATCGTGATCCACGGGACCAAGAAAGATAAATAGATTTGCATTTATGTACTGCATTTCATGACCTCAGGACGCCCCTGAGTGCTTCACAGCCAATTAAAATAATCCTGAAAAGTAGTTACTGTTGTAATGGGTGTACAGGTAATAACAGCAATGAGATTACAGTAATGAGATTATGAATGGATGATTTAGTGATGCTGGTTGATGGGCAAACATTGGCTGGCAGGAAACCTCACTCACTTCCAAAATACTGCCATGGGAAGTTTCATGTCCACCTGAGAGGGATCCAAATGATTGCTTCAGGTCAGCAGAAGAAAGCAAAGTCAGCCAATAACAAGCAGTTGCAATTTGGCACACTACAGCAAGGGAAAAGTGTTATGCAACTGTGTTATAGGTGGAGTCATGATGTGGAGATGCCGGCGTTGGACTGGGGTAAACACAGTAAGAAGTTTAACAACACCAGGTTAAAGTCCAACAGGTTTATTTGGTAGCAAAAGCCACACAAGCTTTCGGAGCTCTAAGCCCCTTCTTCAGGTGAGTGGGAATTCTGTTCACAAACAGAGCATATAAAGACACAAACTCAATTTACATGAATAATGGTTGGAATGCGAATACTTACAACTAATCAAGTCTTTAAGAAACAAAACAATGTGAGTGGAGAGAGCATCAAGACAGGCTAAAAAGATGTGTATTGTCTCCAGACAAGACAGCCATTGAAACTCTGCAGGTCTAGGCAACTGTGGGGGTTACAAATAGTGTGACATGAACCCAAGATCCCGGTTGAGGCCGTCCTCGTGTGTGCGGAACTTGGCTATCAGTTTCTGCTCAGCGACTCTGCGCTGTCGTGTGTTGCGAAGGCCGCCTTGGAGAACGCTTACCCGAATATCAGAGGCCGAATGCCCGTGACCGCTGAAGTGCTCCCCAACAGGAAGAGAACAGTCTTGCCAGGTGATTGTCGAGCGGTGTTCATTCATCTGTTGTCGACAATCACCAGCTCGACAATCACCGCTCGACGGGCACCTTAGTAAATGTTGCTAAACTGGCATTGTCATAGCCATGCTTGTGGGTGGTAATCAATTTCTACTGGGCAGCATTGTTTTACTCCTCAAAGAATGGTGGTTCAGTGATCTAAAAGTTGTACCAATTCTAACTTTCTCTGCATAAATCAGTTATGAAATTTAAATTAACATATATGCATAATTCTGCTGTGCTGCAGTTCAGATGCCTACAGAGTACTGACTGAATGCAGCCTTTTTTGACCTTCTGTAAATTGAAGCAGGATTTACTTCAGACTAGTGCTTTCCTGGTTAAACCCACAGACGGAAGTTATAAAAACACTGTGTACCAGCACCACAGCCCTTAGTTCTCCAAACACTAATGGCATTTTATTATCCAGTATGCAGGAATGCTATTCTGGGAAATGTGCCAAGTGACAAAATATACACAGCCTTCCTCTTACCCATGTGTAGCCTAGTTACCGCTGCACTGTAGCCATTAAGAATCTGATTTAGGTAATGTGTCATATGACATATGAAACAAAAAGAATGTGAAACTACAACTACATGTTTCATAAGGAATATATCACTGCTCATCCTTTTTCTTTTTTAAAAGAAAGTAGTTAGATAGAAAGGGCACTAAATAAGTAATGAAAGACAATTCTTTCTAATGTAAGCAATCAGCTTACAAGCTGTCATGTCAAGCTTCCTTCCAGAACCACATGGTTTCTCTCACAAAGTAAAATTTAGTATCATTAAATGACTATAGATGTAAAACGACAGACATAGATCCTTTTGTGAGATATCCAGCTTGACCCAACTTCAAAAGAACAAGACTTAAAGAACTTAGATTCAAGTTCTGTCGACTTGTTCAGTACCGTCGACTTGCTCGTACCACTTGTCAAAGATCAGAATCAGCATTTTCTGAATTAACTCATTGTGCTGTAGGATCTTCCAAAGCTTTTGTCGGGTTGGGGTGAAGAACAGGGGGAAGGATAATGTTCTGAAAAAGAAAGCTCTCGCAATTATGCACCCGTTTAATAAGCTTTCCAAAGATAGATGTTCAGTTTTTAATGAGCATGATTCATCAAAAAAATACATATTTTTAAAGAAACATTTTATTTAATAATCATAATTCTCCAGTTAGCACATGCTCAGTTGAACAAATAATTAGATCTGGTAGGCAAGGCAGACCTGTAAACTAACTGATATTTACAAACAGTCTCAAATACAAGTGCTGCAAATGTACATTGTTGTATCAATTATAACCTGCTGACACTTACCAAATAGACTCAAACACGAAGAATGGTCATTTAAGAGATTAGCTGTGTTAGCAAAATTGAACACCAGCTTTTGGAAGGGAGTGTGAAGTGGAGAAAATTGATAGAACATTCTAATAGGCATAATAAACACAACATAACATTGCTTTGGAGTATTAGCAAATAAATGGGACAACTGTAACTGCATTATTTATAATAAACTGATATCTTATAGATCCCTCAAATTGTAGAAACCTGTACAAAGGAGTGGAGGTTGAGTCATTGGATATATTTATGGTCAAGTTAAAGATTTTTGATCTAAAAAGGAGTGTAGGGTTATGGAGGGACAGACAAGAAAGTGAAGTTAAGACAGTTTAGTCATAGAATCCTACAGTGCAGAAGGAAGCCATTCAGCCCATCCAGTCTGCACTGACCACAATCCCACCCAGGCCATATTCCCATAAACCCATGCACTCACCCTAGCTAGTCTCCCTGACACCAAGGGACAATTTAGCATGGCCAATCCACACATCTTTGGACTGTGCGAGGAAACCGGAGCACCGGAGGAAACCCACGCAGACATGGGAAGAATGTGCAAACTCCACAGACAGTGATCCAAGCTGGGAATCGTTGTGAGGCAGCAGTGCTAACCACTGTGCCACCCCCAAATGATCTTATTGATAGGAACAGCAGGTCCATGGGGCTAAATGGCATGCTCCTATTTCTTCACCCAAAAAAATCTCCCTGGACTGCTTTGCAAGCAGTGTGGACATCACTTCTCCAGCTCAGTAAACCCACTTGCGGTTTTAAGATCTTACTTTTCTAGTTGTTAACCACTGAAGTCAACATAGCCCCAAAAGTGTAATAGACCCCAAGTTGCTTTAGTTTATCTCATTTTCTACAGTTAAACATTAATCATCCCAGCACTAAAAACGACCACTTAGAATATTACGAAACATGAACTATGTCACAGATGCAACAGCAAGATTAGCTGGCACTGTCAAACTGATCAGTCTGCTGATAGTCAGAGGTTTATAGCATGGAAACAGGCCCTATGGCCCAACTTGTCAACGCTGCCCTGTTTTTACCATTAAGCTAGCACCAATTGCCCGCATTTGGCCCATATTGCTCTATAGCAATCTTACTCATATGTCTAAATGCTTTTTAAAAGACAAAATTGTACTCACCTCTACTACTACCTCTGGCAGCTTGTTCCAGACACTCACCACCCTCTGTGAAAATACTGCCCCTCTGGACTCTTTTGTATCTCTCCTCTCTCACCTTAAACTGATCCCCTCTAGTTTTAGACTCCCGTATCTTTGGGAAAAGATTTTGAGTATCTATCTTATCTATGCCTCTCATTACTTTATAGACTTCTATAAGATCACCCTTAAGCCTCCTACACTCCAGGGAATAAAGTCCCAGTCTATTCAGCCTCTCCTTATAACTCAAACCATCAAGTCACGGTAGCATCCTAGTAAATCTTTTCTGCACTCTTTCTAGTTTAATAATATCCTTTCTAAAATAGGGTGACCAGAATTGCATACAGTATTCCAAGTGTGGCCTTATCAATGTCTTGTACAACTTCAACAAGACATCCCAACTCCTGTATTCAATGTTCTGACCGATGAAACCAAGCATGCCGAATGCCTTTTTCACCACTCTGTCCACCTGTGACTCCATTTTCAAGGAGTTATGAACCTGCACCCCTAGATCTCTAACTCTCCCCAATGCCCTACCATTAACTGACTAAGTCCTGCCCTGGTTTGATCTACCAAAATGCATCACCTTACATTTATCTAAACTCCATCTGTCATTCATCAGCCCACTGGCCCAGTTGATCAAGATCCCATTGCAGTTCTAGATAATCTTCTTCACTGTTCACTATCCACCAATCTTGGTGTCATCTGCAAACTTACTAACCATGCCTCCTAAATTCTCATTAAAATGATCAATATAAATGACAAATAACAGTGAACCCAGCACCGATCCCTGAGGCATATTACTGGTCACAGGCCTCCAGTTTGAAAAACAACCCTCTATAACCGCCCTCTGTTTTCTGTCATCAAGCCAATTTTGCATCCAATTGGCTAGCTTACCCTGGATCCCGTGAGATTTAACCTTGTGCAACTACCTACCATGTGGTACCTTGTCAAAGGCCTTGTTAACGTTCGTGTAGACAACGTTGATCTGATAGCTTAATTATACCATATAGCTGGTTATAACTCCAATGACCCAACACGCATCTAAAAAAAGTGTCTGCTCTTCTATAAGTGCTCACCTCCAGCAATCTCAGTGATAAACTACAGAATACTTCAGTGAAACTGCCAACTTTGAAATGAGTAAAGCCTTCTGATTTCTTCACGTTTCTCTCTCACTATGAGTCACTAAGCACGATGGCTGATTTTCATTCAGCCCAGGGGTCAAGAAGTTGCAAATTACCTTAAAATAAGTCAGGCAACACAATTTCAGTCATTTGTATTGGCTTGCTGATATTCACCTCCTACTTTGTTTTTGTCTATGGCTCTTTATTTGATTTGTGATAGAAAGTAGGGATGAACGACACAACAGTAAAATTCAATAACTCCAAAGTGACTTCCTCCCCTGTACATCCTCGTTTGAGGACGGCACGGTAGCACAGTGGTTAGCACTGCTGCTTCACAGCTCCAGGGTCCCGGGTTCGATTCCCGGCTCGGGTCACTGTCTGTGTGGAGTTTGCACATTCTCCTCGTGTCTGCGTGGGTTTCCTCCGGGTGCTCCGGTTTCCTCCCACAGTCCAAAGATGTGCGGGTTAGGTTGATTGGCCAGGTTAAAAATTGCCCCTTAGAGTCCTGGGATGCGTAGGTTAGAGGGATTAGTGGGTAAATATGTGGGGGTAGGGCCTGGGTGGGATTGTGGTCGGTGCAGACTCGATGGGCCGAATGGCCTCCTTCTGCACTGTAGGGTTTCTATGATTAATGGGAAATGTTGGTTATTTCTTCTGGCACCAATTGGATAGTCCAACTCCAATTTTAAGCCATGCAAACGTTGGCTGCGAATAGATGTGTACTGTTATGTAACATTGCCGCAGTAAACCACAGTTGCGATTGAAATATACAGGACACACTTATTACCAAAGTTTTTTCACTATTCAGTGCATATTCATTCAAAGGATGTGGGCATCGTTGGCTAGGTCAGCATTCATTGCCAATTCCTTATCGCCCTCGAGTAGGTGATGGTAAATTGCCTTCTTTAACCAATGCAGTCCATGTGCTATTGGTACACCCACATTACTGTTAGGGAGTTCCAGGATTTTGGCCCAGTAAAGTGTTGGAACAACAATATACTTCCAAGTAAGGATGGTACTAGTGTGGCTTGGAGGGGAACTTTCAGCTGGTGTTCCCATGTGTATACTGCCCTTGTTTTTCTAGATGGTATAACAGTCGTGGGCTTGGAAGGTGCTGTCTAAGGAGCCTTGATGAATTCTTGCAGTGCATCTTATAGATGATACACACTTGTACCATTGTGTATCAGTAGTGGAGGAAGTAAGTGTTTGTAGATGGGGTGCCAATCAAGCAGGCTGCTTTGTCCTGGATGGTGCTGAGTTTGAGTGTTGTTGGAGCTGCACTCATCCAGGCAAGTGAAGAATATTCCATCATATTCCTGACTTGAGCCTTGTAGATGGTGCACAGTCTTTGGGAAATCAGGTGGTGAGTTACTCGCCACAGGATTCCTGCTCTTGTAGACACATTATTAATCTGGCTAGTCCAGTTCAATTCCTGGTCAATGCTAACGCCGAGGATGTTGATAGTGGGGATTCAGCGACGGTAATGCCATTGAACGTCAAGGGGCGAGCCTAAAATACTATCTGTCTTTAAAGGATAAGTTGGGTAGATAAAGAAATACAATTAAAAGACTTAACAGAGATAGCAATGACAGACAATGCAACTTGTATTATAGAGAGAGCCTTTAAACATAGAAAATCAAGTCGTCACACAGGGGTTCCAAGAGAAAGCACTGGCTTTGAGGAGGGTCTTAAAATGAATAGGAGGAGGTTGATGAGTGGTGCGGGAGGGTATTCCACAACAGAAGATGACACATTAGTTCCGAATCATTGATAGATTATAGTGAATGTAAAAATAAATTACTTACTGTTAAAACAAACAAATTAACAGCTGACGGCTACTCAGTTCCAAAACATGGACTTAAAATGTTTTGCGTTTAAAGCTCATTGAGTAACTTGACTGCCTTGCAATGGCCATGCTAATTTTCTTATTCATAAATTTCTCTCAATCCTTTTTGCAGGCCTGCCTGGTGTTACTCCAATTACCCAATGAGATCACCACCCACAAAGCCTTCAGACTCTTCCTGCTCCTAATTAGGGTTTTGCAGCAACACAACACTTGGTCTGTCTTCTGCTATCACAATGTTCCACACTGTTGCAAGGTGGTACAATAACACACTTGAGACTTACAGTGCACTTTTCACTTCAGGAACTCAGCATTTAATACCCAAGCTAAACTGTCTGCTGAATAGGATTAAGCCGATTTCAATAATTAAATCCATTCTAACTACTCGCTATGTTACATTATGTATGGTTTTGTGATACAAAGTGGAGGTTTTGTGCAGCGGCATCTAAATTCTGAAGATGCATTCCCCCCCACCCCCTGTATCTTTTAAAGAAATGATTATTCATTAATGCCAATATGATTCCATCATTCTTTTATTTATATTCTTTTTTTGTCAGCTTTGTGTGTCATGTAATCCCCTGGAGAACTTCAGATATCAAAGCTAAATGGAATCAAAACAAATAATTGCAGTTTTATGGGCCAAGGCGACAAGGAATCTTTTTGAGCTATAATGGAGTTGAACAACCTGTCACACTCCGAACAAGCAGGTTTCAGCATTCGACTCCATCAAAATAACTCTCAACTGCAAGATTAAGACAACACAGTTTATACACTGTACTGATAAATGTACCACTAAATGAATTAAATACTAAAAATGAAATCAATTCTCTATTCGCTTCCTATTCAAATTGCTTGGCAAAAGCAAATACAACGATCTTCAGAACATGCAAGATGTTTTCAACGCAATATTAAAAACTTCACTGTTAGAAACACATGCATCCATAACATTTGGGCGGCACGGTAGCACAGTGGTTAGCACTGCTGCTTCACAGCTCCAGGGACCTGGATTCGATTCCCGGCTTGGGTCACTGTCTGTGTGGAGTTTGCACATTCTCCTCGTGTGTGCGTGGGTTTTCTCCAGGTGCTCCGGTTTCCTCCCACAGTCCAAAGGTGTGCGGGTTAGGTTGATTGGCCATGCTAAAATTGCCCTTAGTGTGCTGGGATGCGTAAGTTAGAGGGATTAGTGGGTGGATATGGGGGTAGGGCCTGGGTGGGATTGTGGTCGGTGCAGACTCGATGGGCCGAATGGCCTCTTTCTGTGTTGTAGGGTTTCTATGATTTGTTGAGTGAAAACAATTCACGTATCTTCACATAATTTTCATGAACTGAAGAGTGTATATGGGCAGGAATGAGACATAGATAAGATGCAAGATTGGGCGGAGAAGTGGCAGATGGACTTCAACCCAGATAAGTGTGTGGTGGTTCATTTTGGCAGGTTGAATAGGATGAAAGAATATAATATTAAGGGTAAGACGTTTGGCAGTGTGGAAGATCAGAAGGATCTTGGGATCCGGGTTCATAGGATGCTCAAAGCAGCGTCGCAGGTAGACGCTGTGGTTAAGAAGGCGTATGGAATACTGGCCTTCATCAATAGAGGAATTGAGTTTCAAAATCAGGAGATAGTGCTGCAGCTGTATAGGACTCTGGTCAGACCCCACCTGGAGTACTGTGCCCAGTTCTGGTCGCCTCATTACAGAAAGGGTGTGGAAGCCATAGAACGGGTGCAGAGGAGATTTACAAGGATGGATTAGGTGGCATGCCTTATGAGGATAGGTTGAGAGAGCTCGGTCTTTTCTCCTTGGAGAAGCGAAGGATGAGAGGTGACCTGATAGAGGTGCATAAGACGTTGAGAGGTATTGATAGAGTGGATTCTCAGAGGCTTTTACCCAGGGCTGAAATGGTTGCCACAAGAGGTCACAGGTTTAGGGTGCTGGGGAGTAGGTACAGAGGAGATGTTAGGAGTAAGTTTTTCACTCAGAGGATGGTGGGTGCGTGGAATCGGCTGCTGGTAGTGGCGGTGGAGGCGGATTCGATAAGGTCTTTTAAGAGACTTTTGGATAAGTTCATGGAAGTTAGTAAGATAGAGGGTTATAGGTAAGCCTAGTAGGTAGGGACATGTTCGGCGCAACTTGTGGGCCGAAGGGCCTGTTTGTGCTGTAGCTTTTCTATGTTCTATGTTCTAATTTGATGGAAGAGTGTGAAGTGCAACATATGCCATCAACTGAGCATCTGCACTCCCAGTCATCTGACACTATGCTTATACCAAAATCTTCTGAGGAAAAACAAAATCAATGTGGCAACAAACTCAATGACCAACCAGGGACCTTTTCCCTTGTGCAGTCAATCACTTACCCCACAGACCAACCATGTGGCACTAGCAAAAGTTGAAAACAGATGCCATAACTCAACTTGTGGTTCAGAACTGGGGGGAACTGAACTACACATTCTGAAATCATCTTAAATCAATTAAAAAAGTTATTTTCAGTCAAAACAAAATTGTGCAACACTGTCAAAAGTCATTTCCAATATCTGCTAACCCACTTTTTCAGTGATGTCGCAAGAGGATGCAAAGAAACAGGTCCAAATGTTTCGATTTGACTTATTGTCACATGTATTAGTATATAGTGAAAAGTATTGTTTCTTGCATGCTATACAGGCAAAGCATACCATACATAGAGAAGGAAAGGAGAGGTGCAGAATGTGTTACAGTTATAGCTAGGGTGTAAAGAAAGATCAACTTAATATATGGTAGTTTGTTTGTTTGGGACAAGGACCCTATTTCCGCAAAACCAGCTATTGGAAACACCAAAATCACGGTCAGCTCGGATTTGGAGTCACAGAGAGAATAGGCTGATGTCCTGAGCGCCATGTTAATAATCTTATGCTCAAGCAACGAGTGCCAGAAATATAACCAAGGCATGGAAGATAATAAGTCCCTAGGCTCCAATTCAGAATTCAGCATTTTATTAAAAGTAAAAGAGAAAAATAATCAAAAGTTGCCTCTGTGACAGTTCTTAAAGTTTTCCATCTGTTTGTAAATAGTGGGGGTGGAAGGGTGAATATTGGGGTTGAGGGAATACCTGCAGAGTCCATCTTCTCTTCTAGGACTGTAGAACGTTTTGTGAATAATTTGAAATTTAAATTGTTTTTGTAGTAGAAGTTACATTGAGACAGTGTGCGTTTTTGCAACAATTTAAATAGAAATTTGTTCAACATTATTGAAGTTTTATTTGAAAAAATATTGCACTATTTTTAATACCATCCATTACTTTTTAACTGTTTAACACAACGCATTGTTAAACTGAAGCTGCTTACTCGTGATGTAGAATAATTATTACTGTGAAACACATTTGCACCCGAAATATTGTAACAGAAAAGCCTTGGCACAATTTCTAACACTTGTGCACTACTTTATAAACAATACCTCAAACAGTGTTACAATTACTGGTATTTTATTACTTGGCTACCTTCCCTGCAACATCTGCTACATTGCTACCTATCAATGCTGCCGTATTTTTTCAGTTTAGCTTACTGATATTGTTGTGTTGCCCAGCAAAGTTATGAAGCACTGAGAAACTTTGGGTCCTTGTGAAATCAAGCTTTACTTCTGCGCCTTTAACTTGGCAGTCACAGCATTAGTAGGCATCCAGCTTCCCTGACAATAGACAAATGCTACATGACAACCCAAGGGATTGAGACATGGCGTAAATTACAAATTACAAGTGGTGGTCTCAGATTTAGAACCTTCACCCTAACCACCACCTGCTGTGAAGTTCAACACTAGTGACTACTGCACAGCTTATTACCCTTGCTGCAAAGAAACTGAAGTCCATAAACATTCCCATAATTACAAATACCTATTGCTCAGTCATTCAAAGGCATTTCTGTCGATTTCGCTGAATAAATCCTGCCAAACTCAGCCAGTCCCAAGTGCTCCAAATACAGCAGAGAATGAATTAATAAATTTCAGGCAATGATACAAGTTAGTTTTATGTAATACACACATTATACGTACACAATACAGTATTGAACACCTATTTTTCAACTTGCAGTAATTGCTGACAATTTAAATTCTGCTGACAGGACGGCATGATGGCAAGCACTACTGCCTCACAGCGCCAGGGGCCCAGGTTCAATTCTAGCCTTGGGTGACTGGCCATGCTAAATTGCCCCAAGATGTGTATGTTAGGTTCATTAGCCATGGTAAATGCATGGGGTTACAGGGATAGAGAAGGGTGGTGGGCCTGGGTAAGATGCTCTTTCGAAGATTTGGTGTAAACTCAATGGGCTGAATGGTCTCCTTCTGCACCGCGGGGATTCTATGGTTCTACTTACTTCCAATTTGCAAATGTCAGAAAATTGATTTTTAATGATTAATTTTAGTTTAGTTTACTCCAAACTAAAACCCAACATGATTTTATACTGAATTCTGGGACACTGGCTCATCATCACACAACTGGTTCTCAGCATTACATTCAAACTTGTTTTTTCATAGGTTTTTTTCATTGGCCATAGGTTTTTTCTCTTAAGGCAGTGATGCAAGATATCAAGGTTGAACAATTACTGGCACCTCCTCCCTTCATCCGCCTCCCTCCCAAGTAAAATGATCAGTCCCATTGTATAAATTCAAAGTCCTATTTTTCAAAGAAAAACATGTATTAAAACACCCAGCCTTGTGCATTAAATTAGTGCAGTTTAACTTGAGATTTTTAAAGGATTTTAAAGAATCCCCGCGGTGCAGAAGGTGGCTTTCAGCCCATTGAGTTTACACCAAATCTTCGAAAGAGCATCTCACCCAGGCCCACCACCCTTCTCTATCCCTGTAACCCCATGCATTACCATGGCTAATGAACCCAACCTACACATCTTGGGGGCAATTGAGCATGGCCAGTCACCCAAGGCTAGAATTGAACCCAGGCTCTTGGCGCTGTGAGGCAGCAGTGCTTGCTACCATGCCACCCTGTCAGCAGAATTTAAATTGTCAGAGTTTTTCAATTACATAACCATCTTTGATTTTGTAAGTTTAGAATGTTATGTAATTAACTTTTGTAACTGTAGTTCTTTTTAATTTTAATACCTGTTAGTTGAATGTACTGCCACGTTGAGCACACCAATCACTTGAGCTTTGACTTTATATGTATCTTACCTAAACTGTGCAATTGCTGTAACTTTTAAGTTTTGCAAGACTATTCAAGTTTAATTAACTGATATCAAGCACTGCTAGATACAAAACCATACAATAGCAAAGCAGTGTCTTCAGCAAAAACACTGCCAAACATCTGTTTAACTGAAGTTACCTTTAGATCAATTAGACATCCAATTAACCTATGTTCTCAGACATCACATGCTATCTTAATGCAAGTAAAAGCAGACATGAAAATTATTCTCACATATTCTATACATAACACTATTGTAAACTTCTTTATTAGTTTTAAGGTGATAAGCAACTTTCTAATTCTATCCTTTGTTTTAAAAGTAAATCATTCCAAGTAACAACAATCTTCAAATAACCTGTCCAAAACAGAGTGTCACTTAAGGGTCTGATTTAATGCCAATTATATGACATTTTGAGATGATGAGCTCAATATATCAATCATGGGGACATGGCAGCATATTTTCACCATCCTGAACAAATAGGCGGCTCGGTGGCACAGTGGTTAGCACTGCTGCATCACAGCGCCAAGGGCCCAGGTTCCATTCCCACTGAATGTGTGGTCACTGAATGTGTGGAGTTTGCACGTTCTCCCAGTGTCTGCATGGGTTTCCTTCAGGTGCTCCAGTTTCCTCCCATATTCTGAAAGACATGCTGGTTAGGTGCATTGACCCGAACAGGTGCCGGACTGTGGTGACTAGGAGAATTTCACAGTAACTTCATTGCACTGTTAATGTAAGCCTTACTTGTGACTAATAAATAAAAACTTTTTAAAAAAAATGAACAAATAGGCAAGGGAGATATCATAAAACATACTTTACTTACTTCTTCTCAAGATAAAAGAAACAAGGTTTAATGAGAGAGATGGTCCCACAAGTAATCGATACCTTAAAGGTATCAGACACGGGACAATGGAAAATGACATTAATAGATGACCATCACCCTCAAGAAACCAATGAGAAACTGATCATGCCCACCTAGACCAATCACAGATTGATCACACACCCATCAAGTCAATTAAGAATTAGCCTCACCCCAGTTAGGCCAACTAGAATGCAAATCATTGATCATGTTGTGGGTTGTGATTTGGAATGAGTTAATAAGCAGCAGCTTCCACTGAACAAGTTGTGCAGCAAATAACTGCCGCCCGGTGGGAGGGAAGCAGAAGTTATGGAGAGAGAACAGAGACTGAGTGTCAAACTGCGCCCAAGGCTGAACTGGAAATCAAGAGCTGTAATATGCTAGTCCAGTCCCACCCTGTCTTTGACAAGTATAAATCTACAACTTATTGCAGATTTCCTGAGTTCTTTGACCAAACTATCTTCTGTTTCCTAAATGGTTAAAGTCTCAAATGAACATGATTAGAATGCCAGTTAAAATACCTAGAATGTACACAAGAAAGTCCCCAGACTGTCATTTAATTACAGTTCCTTCGCCATCTGCCCTGGTGAAAAATTCTACTTCAAATAATTTAGAATTGCACTTTCTAAATCTCAATTGTCTAGTGGCCATCATTTGCCACAATACTTCTTTAGCCATTGCTGTGATTAGCCATCATTGAAGCCTTTACCCTAACAGATTCTCTAACACTCGTGTATCCCAACAATCTATCTGGCACAACCTCTATTTTCACACAGTCCAAGGGGCTCAGATTGGAGTGCATCTGGTGTGCAACTGGCTTATGCCATCCAAATAATGCTGAACCACATCAAGACCCTACTTAACAAAAACACACAGAGCAAGGGTAACCCATCACTCGCCCTTGCCCCCACCCTTGTCTCCAAGTGCAGGGAGCTCAAGGACTTCATCACCAAAATTGAAACAATCCATTCTACTGCCTCGAGCTGCCCTCCTTCTTGCTCTCCCCCTCCGCTCTTGAAAATCAGAAGCCAAATTCCATGCCCTCTCCATTTTCCTTTAGTCTGTTGTCAGCTCTCAAATCTGTCCCCGTCTATCCTTAAACTTCATGTGTCAATCCCTTCATCAGGTCTTGGTTCCTTAACCACAAAGTTAATGCCCTTGTCTCAGTACATCTTTTAATTCTTCTCCAATGTCTTTCTCACATTATCCAGTTCAGTGGGGTTGCAGCTCTCCCAGCCAGTTAGAAGCAGCACCCAGCAGAATCGCATCCCATTCTTATAAACGTCACACAACAGGCCTGATCAGGCTGCTCCTGCACACCAGATGTTTGACATCCTTTGCATAGACCAACAATTTTTGCTACCTAATTGCCGTCAGTGAGGAAAATAAAACATCACTTTAGCTTACTGGCATTCTTTTTATTTTCCATAATTATGTTAATGTACTGCAGTGATTACACAATAGTATATCAATGAATTCTAGTTTTACTGTACTTCTGTTTAATTATGGGCACAATCAATTCCTGTTAAATGCTTGTCAGATACAATTACAACATGAAATCGCTCAACTAACCTTCCCAGCTGATAAATCTCTCAATATAAAATACAAATTATACCTGCCAGGATCTAGACAGGAGGGAATGCGACAAACCTTGTACATAAGCAGACTTGGGTATAAATTC
This sequence comes from Mustelus asterias, assembly GCF_964213995.1. Classification (NCBI taxonomy): domain Eukaryota; kingdom Metazoa; phylum Chordata; class Chondrichthyes; order Carcharhiniformes; family Triakidae; genus Mustelus; species Mustelus asterias. The sequence goes on along the minus strand of NC_135810.1, from coordinate 103,328,823 downwards.
AAGTCAAACGTGGAGGAATCTGACAAAAAAAAGGACTGGAAAAATAAAATCGAGAAATTTGCACTAACTCACATTGGAAGCAGTTGTGAACAATATCTTGGTCAAATAGATTGATTTATTTTTTAAAGATGGAAAGAGCAATAGAGCCAAGGGGATATAGGGAGAGGTTTCCAGAGAACGCAGAAGCAGCTGCATGATTGATGGTAAGAAAGCAGAGAAAATCAGAACTGAGGATCAAAATGTGTAAAGAAAGGATTAGTTGGGAGTTTATGAAGGGTCGAATAATGGCAGGCAAGCAAGATAGAGGTTGGAGAAATCAAGTACTGAAGTGACAAAAGTGTAGATAAGGGTTTCAGTGACAATAGTGGATGGGAGGGCAGGAAAGGTAGGGGTGAAGACAGGAGTTATCATTTTTTGGTGACTGGTGGGTTGTAAGATTTAACACCCAACCTCTGCATCAAGCCAGAAAACATTTTGCAAAGTCTGATTCAGAATGAGAAGCAAGAGAGAGGAGATAGAGCTGGCCACAAAGAAGTTGATGACAGCATTGAAAGTCTTTGCTTTAATCTTCCCAAAGTTCAGCTAAAGGAAATGTTAACTCATTCTGCCTTGATTAAATGAGCGGCAAAACTGTTCTGAACAGAGTTTAACATGAGGTCATGCAAGACAGGTCCTAAAAGGTGAGAAGATAGGAACTGTAAAGGTGCAGGGTGAAATGAAATCCCTGTACAGATATCACAAAGAGCTGATGTACAGGTACAAAATAAAATTAAAAACCAAATGTCAGTCTTGATCTCAGGAGAGCTAGAATGCAAATGTAAAAAGTTATTTTGCAGCTATTAAAAGCTCCAGTTAGTCCCCATCTGGATAACTATATTCAGTCTGAGAACCACATCATTGCAACGATGCTCAAGTCTTGGAGTGGGTGCAGCACAGATTCACCAGAATTAATATTGGAGTTTAAAAGATTAAATTATGAAAGCTACACAGACTAGGCTTCTATTCCCTTCAGTAGAGATGATTGGGGTGGTCTAATTGAGATGTTTAACTGTTACTCCCACACAAGCCCAGTTTCAACAGGAGTAGGAGGGGAAATTAAACCTTAGTCATAACTGGGAAACGAAAGTGACAGAATCAGTGATCTGCTTGGTTGATGCGAGCTAATCAGTATATTCATAATACTATTTGGTTTTCAGAAAGAAATGATTATATTTCATGCAAAACTGGACTTCTGAAGAGTTAAAACCTTTGAAATGAATTAACTGAAAAAGCTATTTGAAAAGGGTAGGCAGTAATTGGCGATGTTGCCTGTTTAAACCAAACATAAGCATGAAGCAAAATTCCTCCTACTTCCAGCTCTACAACATTGTCAACTTGGAGCCATTGAACTGTAGAATCCTTAGTGCAGAAGGAGGCCATTCAGCCCACTGAGTCTGCATCGACTCGTTGAAAGAGCATCTCACCCAAGCTCACCTCCTGCCCTATTACTGTAACCCCGCAGATTTAACCTGGCTACTCCACCTAACCTATACATCTTTGGACTGTGGGAGGAAACCAGAGCACCCAGAGGAAACCCAGACAGACATGGGGAGAACACGTAAACTCCACAGACAGTCATCCAAGGCTGGAATTGAACCCAGGTCCCCGGCACTTGAGGCAGCCGTGCTAATCACTGTGCCACCAGTTCACCCATAACCTCTGCCACACGAAACAGGTTTAATGCATTTAACACTCTTTTGCTCTTTATGCAGAATAGGAGGCCAGCAAACTCCAACTAGTTCAAAACACTGCCTTGCATAATGTCCCACATCAAGTCACACTCACCCACCACCTCCATAGAGTATCAATCCTTTTATGCATTAAATTTGAAACTTGTTCTGCAGTATCTCCATGATCTTACCTTCACCGCTGCCATCCACCCACTTCCCTTACTAAGCAACCCCACACCCATTTTTGAAGATTCCATTTATCTGACTTGGATCTCTTTCCTGCCATCACCACTACGGCCACTTCACACCTCTCAACCGCACAACCCACAACTGGAATTTTTCATGCCACTATTGAAAACAGAGTTAGCTACTGCTTGGAACTTGCTCACTTCTCCACTTTTGAACAGTCTCTTCCACCAAGCGTTCAGCCACTACTTCTGATATTTCCCTTTCTGTATTCTTCAGCTATCTAGATACTATAATATGAATGGAAAGTGTTCTATGTTGCTCTATTCAGTTAGAATTTCAGTTTAGGGTACTGAACACCATCCAGTCATCTTGCTGTGAAATATCTCTGAATCCCTACAACTTGATCACCTCTAAGTAATTAAATTACTCTCTCGATTTTTCAAATGCAGTTTCTTTATATCTCTTGCTGGTTACTGCTGCATAGCTTTGATTTTTCCAACTTCATTCTTCAACTGACTCATTGGAAATTCCCACATTTTCTCCATCCTCCAAAAAGTTCCACTTTTCCTTTGTACCAAATAATTATTTCCATCTCATTTCACCTACTTTCCTATGAAGCTGGCATCCGATCAAGATTTGGGCCTTAAAAATTTGCTGAGTCAGCAAAATGGCACCAAAGCCCTGATTCCAGAAGTCCCACCCCCTGGTTTTCACTGGGAGTGTGTACGTATATGTCGGGTGCGTCTTGGCATGGAGAGCATGTGGGAGCTGATGGGCTGGAAGGGCTAGAGGGTTTTTTTCGCTTTACTATTTTTATTGCAACCAGAATGAAGTCCAGGGCACTGTGGTGAACCTTCTCAGTAGCCCGCCTCAGTACTCAGCAGCTCCGTGACTGCCTCCGCACCGTTTCCAGGGCAGCAGAGCCGACACTAGATAGCACGCACTCCCCACAATGGAACGAAAATCTGGTCATTTGCAGAAGTTTCTCCCAAGTCAAGTTTAGGGAGTCAGGAATTTTCCTGGCTGTGCACCCAGCTTGGGAGTGAAAATTCGGCCCTTGGAATTCTGTCCCCATACCAGAGAGGCTTTTCTAGTACCTCTTACAAACACTTGTAAAGAATTCATGAAAAAGCTTACAACCTCTACTCTTGCCTTTGTTCTAATCTCTTGTTTATTTTGACTACTCTATTAAAACTGTTATGGTTCCTCTGAACTTTCCTCAAGTGCCAACACTACTCCCCCTATCTCGGCACCTTAATGAAATCAAAACTCATCACTTAGTCACATACTTTAAAATCAATTTCTTCTTGGGATTTCAAAACTCAAATGCTTTTCTTCCTCCTACGTATTGCAGGCTTTTATATTAGTTTGAATTCAATTCATCACCACTTACTGATTTACTTTGTCCTGTTTTACTCAAAGGTCCTTGACAATGGGCATTAGTTTGTGAATTTAAAACATGGTTTCTGCTATAATACAATATTTGAGCTGTATAAAAGAAAGGAATTCACTCACACCTTACCTGAGCATAGTCCTTCTCAATTGCAATTCTCTTCTGACTAAAAGTCCTAGAAGACAAGGAACAAAGTGAAGTCAATTGTGAAAAGAACTAAAATATAAGCAATTTATTTAATTACATACAAAGATGTAAAGAATAACTATGTGGATCATTAACTATATATCACTGCCATTTCATTTTAACATGGTATTTCCAAGTTGTGTATGTTCCGTTATAAAACTACAGATATTAAAACATCATTTGAAAAGTCAACTTTATAATGGGGTCAATATTGAAAATAAGACACATATGGCAAGCAGGATGTCTCCAAGACTAAAGAATACAACATTAGAAGTCACTGAATGCAATGGGTTTTTCGGGAACTGGGAGTGGTGCTGAAATCTGCAGGTGAAATCTTCATTCTTGTCTTTATTACCTCCAAAGCATTCCAACAAAACTGGTTGGCATCTTGCATTCCACCTTCCATAAATTTGAGATCATCCTAAACTCTGTTGCCCATGTCCTTAAGTTTCAATCATCTGTCACCTCTGTTCCCGCTGACTTACGTTGGCTTTGTGAAGCAACATCTTGAATTTAACGTTCTCACCCTTGTTTTCAAATCCCTCCATGGCCTTGCCTCTCCCTATATCTGTAATCTCCTCCAGCCACATAACCCTCCTAGATATTTGCACTCTCGCCAGATTTTGACCTCTTGGGAATCCCAATTTTAATTGCTCCATCATTGGTGGCCATGTCTTCAGCTGCCTGGACCCTCAACTCTGCAACTCCCACCTAAAACCTCTCCAATTCTCTATCTTGCTTTCTTCCTTTAAGGTGCTTAGAACCTTTTTCTTTGGCCAAGTTTTTGTCTATCAGGGCAAATAAAGCCTAATGTGGCTTCGGGTCTCATTTTGCTTCATAATGCTGCTGTGAAGTCCTATACAAATATACATTTTTGCAATTGCATTACAAACAGAAAAATGTGTGGATCAATCACCACCTGGAAAGAGGGAAAGAGAAAAAGACAATTTATGATATTTCACCAGTGTACTTTTGATTAGAACTTTCCTATTAAAGTCAGTTATAAAATTGTTTTGGTGACAACCTAACATCACTATGACATAAATGCCAATACACAGTATGAAGAGATGGAGAAGGAATTGGGAGGGCAGAAATGAGAAAATAATGAATGCAGATAAAAGTACAATTAACTTATCCAAGCATTTGTAACAGGTTTTTATGAACTTATCATTCCTATAAGAATACTTGAGTATCATGTGGGAGAAAGTTATGTTTATTACGGAGTAATCCAACTTGGTATATCTCATAGCTGGAATGTTACACCAATTAACTCATGCTTTGCATACAGTGGTTTGAAGTATGTAAATGATTCATTACAGGTAGTGTGACTGTAGTTTTGTTTTCTCCAAATGTAAACAGCTTTGTTTCATTTCGTGAAAATAAAAGTTGCTCTATCCTTTAACTGTATCTAATAAGCACAGTCTTAAACAACCTTGGGTCTTCAATGATATTAATAAAATAGTATGATTTATCATTCAAGCTGAGTCTTTGCTTCTGAGCCCAGTATGCCCTTAAAGCACAAAATCTGTGTTGAATAGACATTTGTTTTTTTAAAATTACAGAACAATGGTTGGGAACCCACCCCCCCCGCCCCGCCCCCAGCCCCCCCCCCCCCCCCCCCCCCCCCCCCTGCCCCCAGCCCCCCCCGCCCAACGCATGGTGGGCTTTCCAGCAATGGATCTCGCCAGCATTAAGGGCTGGGGCTTTCCAGCAATGGATCTCGCCAGCAATAAGGGCTGGAAAATCCTAGCCAACATATTTAACATAAAGCAACACAGTTAAACCAATTTTTAATAATTGGTTTTGAAAAACTGAGCATCAGTCCCACAACAATTCAAATTTACAAATATTGATTTATTTAGTCAATTGCTGCAGAGGAATAAAAATTAAAGGAAAAGCTATGCCATTCTCACCAGTTACTCATATCAGAAGACTGACTGTCTTTACTCAAATAACACTTCTTGCATATGAACAGAGCATAACAAAGATAACAATTTGACCAGTAAAATCCTGCCAGTGACAGATCATAGGACAAATCCTAAAGTGCAGCAAAGTACCACACATAGAGCTAGAAGGTGAATTAGGCTGGGTGGCTTCTCGTCAGTTCTTGCAGTGATGATATGCAGTGCTGTACAAATTACTACGATTTGATGCAGTACCATGGTAACCATCTCAGAATTTCAGCATTCCCTTCAGTAAAGATCTCCAAGTAGATTTCATCCCTCAATACATTCATTCTGATCCTTTGCCAATATATCTCTTTCGCTCCTAAAGGAGTTGTCTACTCATCAGGGTACAGTTCCATGGATGTCAGCAACCTCTAGTATGCCTTTCAGGTCACATTCATGTGCTCAGATGTTCATTCCCGATGTCCTCACCTGACATTCAAATGCATGTATTTGGGGTTAGGGACATGAGACTAGAATCACGAATAGAAACTTCATCAATTTTCCCCTCCTTAGTCAAAGGCTGCTTAGCAGAATTGTAGGGCTTAATGCCAACACATCCGAGTTGACTCTGCAGACCATATAGATTAAATCAGAAACCAAAGTAATTTAGTTATTCACTGAATTAATGTGGTGAGCCAAAGGATGGCATGTAAATAGCATTCTATTGTTCTAAATTTAGGTTAGATAACATAACTAGCATCACATATTTAAGACTTCAGTGTCCAATACTCCTGCAATATTGTGATATTATAACCCAATTCCATAAAAACTGGCAAGAGAAAATGAATGCCAAAAATAAACCGCACTGTATAATCATTCATTACATAAAATATTTTGGTACTCGGCACAATATTTCAGTGATGCCACTATACAGAATTACAGAGCAAGGAATTGCAAGGCATTATTTCTCCTTCATGTGCAGTAAAATGAAATTAAATAGCTAAATTTAAAAGTTCAGTTCCCATACTTGCTGTGGTTGGTCATTGAGGCTTTCCCCCTTACCTTGCCACACAGGTGATGCAGAGAGGTACTCCTCAAGCTGCACAAACAACTGTCTCTCCCTGATGGAAATATACCTATGGTCCTTTGTGAACCACAGCTAATTGCCTCCCTAAATCTTATCCATCATTTCTGTTCTTTCTGAAATTAATTTTCAGGATATAGGATGTGCCTGACAAGGCCAGCAGTGCTTGTCCACCCTAGTTACCCTGAGATGTTGGTGGTGAATCTTCTTATTGTACTGTTGCAGCTGCTATGAAGGTGCTCCGACAATACTGTGATCGGAAACGCCAAGATTTGACAATGAAGGAAAAAAAATCCCAAGATTAGTTATCGAAACTGGGTGGCAAAAAAAAAAAGGTTTCTAAACAATAATATATTTCATTTATATAGCACTTTCAATGTAATGAAACATCCCAACGCACATCATTGGAGCATTATAAAATAAAGATATACACTGAGCCACAAAGAGATATTAGATCAGATGACCAAACCAAAGAGGTAGATTTTAAGAAGTGTCTTAAAGGAAGAAAGTGAGAGAGATGTAGGGAGGGGAGTCCACAGCTTGGACCTAGGCAACTGAAGGCATGGTCAAGGGTGGAGCAATTAAAATAGGGAATGCACAAGAGGCCAGAATTAGAAGTCTCTGGAGAACGTTATGGGGTTTGAGGAGCACACAGAGATAGGGAGGGACTTGACCATGAAGAGATTTGAAAACAAGTTTAAGAATTTTAAAATCAAGACACTGCTGGACTGGAAGCCAATATAGGCCATTGAGCACAGGGCTAATAAGGGAATTAAACTTGCTGGGAGTTATGACATGTGCAGCAGTGTCTTGGACGACCTAAAGTGTAGAGAATGTAGAATGTTCAAGACCAGCCAGGAGTGCATTGGCGCAGCCGAGTTTAGGGATAACAAAGGGACACATCATCGTTCTGGAAGGGTTGTGTGGCTGGAAGAGATTACAGAGAGAGGGAGGGGCAAGGCCATGGAGGAATTTGAAAATAAGGATGAGAATGTTAAATTCAAGATGTTGTTTAACCAGGAGGCAATGTAGGTCAGCGAGAACAGAAGTGACAGATGATCGGAACTTCATGTGAGAAAGGACATGGGCAACAGAATTTAGGACGATCTCAAATTTATGGAGGGTAGAATGTAAGACACCAGCCAGTTTTTTTTGTTGGAATACTCTGGAGGTTGCAGATGAGCTGAGGCAGGGAAGAAGTCAACTGATGCAACGGAAATGGAAATGGGAGTCATAGTGATGGCACAAATAGGAGATTGGAAGCTTTTTCAGGATCACCATGGTCACGAACAAACTTGACTTGATTGTAGGCTGTTGCCAAGGAGAGAGATGGAGTCAATAGTTAAGAAACAATGTTTGGCATGAGGAATCAAAACAATGGCTTCAGTCATCTCAATATTCAATTGGAGGAAAATCTCCTCGTCCAATGCTGGATGTCAAATTAGCAATCTTCTAACTTAGCAACACTGAAAGAGTTGAGAAAGGTGGTGGTGAGGTAGCCTTGGGTGGCATCAGTACACAAGACGACAGACAAGTTAGGGGAACCATCAAAGTGACAAAGGAGGAGGACTGTAAGAAATTAAGTACAGCCAGTCAAAAAAACCATAGATTCATAAAATGAGAGAATTTGCAAATTAATACACTGAGGGCCAAGGAGCCAGATAGGGCAAGAGAGGGCTAGAGTGGCAGATAAACATAGTAAAGAATAGGATATGTACTGCAGAGTTGAGGATGGAACCACTTTGTATTATATGTCGCACAAGTGGTGGAAAACTGGTAAAATTTGGACTTCTTACCCAAGGGTGATGGGAGCTGACAAATGCAGGCAGTGTTGTAGAAATAGTAGTTTTGCTGATGTTAGGTTTAGTTGCTGTTAATATTAAGGCACATGGCATCAAAGCGAATACGGCAGCATAGTTAGGAATTGATTAAAGGATAGAGAACAGCATTATGGTTAATGTAAGATTTTCCATGATTGGAGCAATGTAAATAGTGGTGTCTTTCAGGGCCCAGCTCTGGACCCCAAATATGTATCATATACATATTTATTATACAAATATCACATTTTTAAGGTGACAACTAGTAGGAAATGTAGTTAATTTTGAGTGGATGTAAACAACATCAGACTAATACACAGGACAATGGATTGTACACACAGATGATAGATAAAATTTAGCACAGAGAAATGTTAGCTTATACACTCCACAAGGAAGAACAAAGGAGATGTAGAGAGTAAATCAAAAGCTGTTAAAAGCAAAGAGCAGATATGCTTGAAGGTGCAGTTACATAAATGCCAAAGTGCATAAATGCATAAGTTAAGAAAGTTTTTTTTAAAAAACGAAAAACATTGGGATCAAAGTTTCATAAATGATAGGACACAAGAGCATCAAAGCAAAAAAAACTAATGCCAAAACAATTTAAATGATTGCTTCGACCAACATAAAAGTGTATCCATTTTTGAATGCCTTTCAACAATAAATGGCTTTACTTATGAATAGGGATTAGTAAAACTGGGGCATATTTCATTGGAGCAGAGCAATAAAACAAAATACACAGCAGGTCCAACAAGGGTAAAGATGGGGAGATCAGGAGAAGTGGCGGGCTATAGCAACAGCAAGGACAAGGGCAGCTGGAATTTAAACAGGGCTGGGAGGAAGCATGTCTTTCCACTTGCACAGGCATCCCAAACTCCTCCTGAGTGATAATAATCTGCAAATCACCAGGACCCTGGATTCCGGTTGTCAAAGACCATCGGAAGACATGAAAAAGGTCAGAGATTGGGCAGATGCAGTTCAACATAGATTGTGACGCAAGAATAAAGTAAGGAAATAAAGACCAGAAAATGCAAGACACTAAGTGGGTCAGAGAAATCTTATTGCACGAATATACAGATTCCTTAAAAAATGGAGCACAAGTACACAGGACCATAAAAATAGGTAAATGAGTCCTTGGTGTGTTTTACCATTTTTAAACTTAAGTGAAATCAGGAACAAAACAGAAAATGCTGGAAAATTCTCAGCAAGTCTGAAAGCACCTGTGGAGAGCACACAGAGCTAATGTTTCAAGTCTAGAAGAGCTTTGACAAAGAAGTGGAGCTGATTGTATGATGTGAACGACCAAGTTGTGTGTAATTGTCTGACAAACCCATGGTTGTAAAGTGCATCATACTGAGCTTTCAATTATCTTTGTAAATCGAGGCATAGGTTTTGTTAAACTTACATCAAACAGTTCAACTCCATTGTGTTTATGGTTCCCAATTCTGGATAACTGAAGGATATGGGGGGATAATAAAGAGGGGAGAACAGGGGCCTGGAAACAGGAGAAGCACAGTAAGAAGTCTCACAACACCAGGTTAAAGTCCAACAGGTTTATTTGGCACTAGCTTTCGGAGTCTCAGGCTCCTTCATCAGGTGAGTGAGGACATGTATTCAAAGTGAACACAAGTCCTCACTCACCTGATGAAGGAGCCTGAGACTACGAAAGCTAGTGCCAAATAAACCTGTTGGACTTTAACCTGGTGTTGTGAGACTTTTCCAACGCCGGCATCTCCACATCAACAGGAGAAGCACCAGGGTCAATGATTTCTTCCCTGGCCCTGCCCACGATAGGGATAACATTTTACAACTAGCAAGATATAGAACGCAAAGAAACATTCTTCCTTGATAGTAACATTGCATGGAACCACTCCACAAAACACAAGGACCTCCCAGTCAGCGACATCACAGCAGTGGCCAAGAGGAGAAGATTGAATTGGAGGGTTCCACTTAGCTAACAACATTTTGTATAAAAAGTTACTGAATAATAAAAAAATGGTAATGTCTATTTTAATAACTGGAGGGATAAAGAAAGAAAATTACTATTTTTTTTAAAAACAAAAGGTACTCCTCCATAGAATTTATTTGCTTATGATTATCAGCCAGTTTCAACTGGTATGCATCTGCTGTCTGATACATTGATTTACCATGCAATTACTTTTTATTGTCCAACCCTTCTTTAAAAAATGGCCTGCAATATTAACATGCTGCTGTTGAATGGGTTGCATTAAATTCAATATGTTCCCTTAAATTGTTTATAGTTATAGAAAACATCCATATAACCATAAACTTCAACAAGCACTTGAAATATTTAGTGGAACATTTGCTCTCCTTACTGGTATGGAGTCAGTGTGTTCAGTATGGTTACAAGCAAGTATTGAATGTTTTACACAAGTATCACTTCACACACCAGACTTCTAGGTTGAGTACACACCACAGATCTTTGTGGAAGAGTAATTTTCATTCAGGTACAAACTGAATTTTCAGACCTCATCTTGTGCATTTCTGAAACCATTTGAAACTGATAACCACAGAAAAACTGATGCCCTGTAAGATTTATTTCAGTTGATACAATTTTGATTACTGCTCTGTTCTGTAGATATAAAACACCTCAAGTTAACATCCTTTAAAATAAAGGCATTCCTTTTTAAATGTTTGTGAGGGGTTGTCAGGGGGCTGGAATGATGGGGGGGGGGGGGGAAGAGGAGGCAACAGGTTCCATTCTAAATTTGCCAGTGAGAAACACTTCAAGGACAGGGTGCAAAACATAAGTACATTCAATTCATCAAGTCTAACCCACAAAAAGCCGTGCAACTGCAAAAACTTATGAACTCTCCCATACTCTAGGTTAAAAACTAAAGTTATGAAATTTCTCCACCACGATAATCAAGTATACCAAGATGTCAATGTGATGTCACGATCAACAATGATAATTACGCGGTTCTACTCAGATGGAAACAGTGCTCAGCACAGTATATATGGCTATATTATTTTTTTCACAGATATCCAGCTTCTTTTTAATTGGAGATAAATTGGCTGAGTGTGGCAAAAATCAGTGATAGTTAACTTCCCACTGCTGACTTTTAACCTTTTCTGTTCTTGTAATGTCAGTACCCAGACATATTTGGACATTAATCTTTGGCTACTTGTTGAGAAAGTTTTGGTAGATTGGCAACTGCTTGCAAATCCTTGGCTTCTGCCCGCAAGAAGAAACAAGGTTATCAAGATCAGGAAAAAAAACCCAAAGTGTTTTAAAAAGACACAAAAATTTATCTCAAAAGAACTCCTACTCAAACATTACAGCAAACTGATCACATCATGGTCATAACATGTCAAGCTATGATGTTTACACATTAGGAATTTTCTGGGTTGCATGCCAAAAATTCCTGAGTCGTTTTAAATATTTGAATTGCTTTCAATAATTTGTGTACCACTAAATGCAGCATCAAAAGAGATGTTATTATGTACAGTAACACCCAAGCAATTCTTCTGCATCGCAGGGCTCAAAATAATTATCTGCATTGATCCAGAACAGACAAAAAACAAGCCAAGTCCAATGCAGTTTTATAAAGGAAGCTTATGTAGGGATGAGGAAACAAGGTTCAGATGGCTCGACTGAGGGTTACAAGTTAGCAAGGAACGAGCTGAAAAAGGGGCTGAGGAGAGCTAGGAGGGGACATGAGAAGTCCTTGGCGGGTCGGATCAAGGAAAACCCCAAGGCTTTTTACTCTTATGTGAGGAATAAAAGAATGACCAGGGTGAGGTTAGGGCCGGTCAAGGACAGTGGTGGGAACTTGTGTATGGAATCAGTAGAGATAGGCGAGGTGATGAATGAATACTTTTCTTCAGTGTTCACCAAGGAGAGGGGCCATGTTTTTCAGGAAGAGAAGGTGTTACAGGCTAATAGGCTGGAGGAAATAGATGTTCGGAGGGAGGATGTATTGGCAGTTTTGAATAAACTGAAGGTCGATAAGTCCCCTGGGCCTGATGAAATGTATCCTAGGATTCTTTGGGAGGCGAGGGATGAGATTGCAGAGCCTTTGGCTTTGATCTTTGGGTCCTCGCTGTCCACGGGGATGGTGCCAGAGGACTGGAGAGTGGCAAATGTTGTTCCTCTGTTTAAGAAAGGGAATAGAAATGACCCTGGTAATTATAGACCGGTTAGTCTGACTTCGGTGGTTGGTAAATTGATGGAAAAGGTCCTTAGGGATGGGATTTACGACCATTTAGAAAGATGCGGATTAATCCGGGATAGTCAGCACGGATTTGTGAAGGGCAAATCGTGCCTCACAAATTTGATAGAATTTTTTGAGGAGGTAACTAGGTGTGTTGATGAAGGTAGGGCGGTTGATGTCATATACATGGATTTTAGTAAGGCGTTTGATAAGGTCCCCCATGGTCGGCTTATGATGAAAGTAAGGAGGTGTGGGATAGAGGGAAAGTTGGCCGATTGGATAGGTAACTGGCTGTCTGATCGAAGACAGAGGGTGGTGGTGGATGGAAAATTTTCGGACTGGAGGCAGGTTGCTAGCGGAGTGCCGCAGGGATCGGTGCTTGGTCCTCTGCTCTTTGTGATTTTTATTAATGACTTAGAGGAGGGGGCTGAAGGGTGGATCAGTAAATTTGCTGATGACACCAAGATTGGTGGAGTAGTGGATGAGGAGGAGGGGTGTTGTAGGCTGCAAAGAGACATAGATAGGATGCAAAGCTGGGCTGAAAAATGGCAAATGGAGTTTAACCCTGATAAATGTGAGGTGATTCATTTTGGTAGGACTAATTTAAATGTGGATTACAGGGTCAAAGGTAGGGTTCTGAAGACTGTGGAGGAACAGAGAGATCTTGGGGTCCATATCCACAGATCTCTAAAGGTTGCCACTCAAGTGGATAGAGCTGTGAAGAAGGCATATAGTGTGTTAGCTTTTATTAACAGGGGGTTGGAGTTTAAGAGCCGTGGGGTTATGCTGCAACTGTACAGGACCTTGGTGAGACCGCATTTGGAATATTGCGTGCAGTTCTGGTCACCTCACTATAAGAAGGATGTGGAAGGGCTGGAAAGAGTGCAGAGGAGATTTACCAGGATGCTGCCTGGTTTGGAGTGTCGGTCTTATGAGGAAAGGTTGAGGGAGCTGGGGCTGTTCTCTCTGGAGCGGAGGAGATTGAGGGGAGACTTAATAGAGGTTTATAAAATGATGAAGGGGATAGATCGAGTGAACGTTCAAAGACTATTTCCTCGGGTGGATGGAGCTATTACGAGGGGGCATAACTATAGGGTTCATGGTGGGAGATATAGGAAGGATATCAGAGGTAGGTTCTTCACGCAGAGAGTGGTTGGGGTGTGGAATGGACTGCCTGCAGTGATAGTGGAGTCAGACACTTTAGGAACATTTAAGCGGTTATTGGATAGGCACATGGAGCACACCAGGATGGTAGGGAGTGGGATAGCTTGATCTTGGTTTCAGATGAAGGTCAGCACAACATCGTGGGCCGAAGGGCCTGTTCTGTGCTGTACTGTTCTATGTTCTATAATACTGTTTTCTGGAACAAAATTATTGTGTTAAATAATGCAGAACCAGCATTCAACAAAAATAAACACAATTACAACTGCAGCCATGGGCTAAAATGGTACACTCAATTAAACCAGCGGGAAACGAAACCAAGATGGACAAGGACAGCTGATACATGGGAACACCACCACCTGCAAGTTCCTCTCCAAGCCACATGCCATCCTGACTTAGAAATATATCACCTTTCATTCACTATTGTTGCATCAAAATCCTGGAACTCCCTTCCCACAGCACTGTGGATGTACCTCCACCACTTGGACTGCAAAAGTTTAAGGCGGCAGCTCGCTACCACCTTCCAAAGGGTAATTAGGGTTGAGCAACAAACGTCAGCCAAGCCAATGACGCCCACATCCAGTGAAAGAATTAAAAAAAACATTTCCTAGTTACTCAAGTTGACATCATGCCATTGCCTTTATTGAGTGACATCACCAGGCAAAACCCACACTAAATGCACCACAATAATTTTAGACACCAAACATAATGCACTACACAAATTGCAAGGCAATATCTAATGACAGGCTGCACAATATCACAGAAAGTTGAGAGAGAAGTACGATGGAAGGGAAATCCTGCCTGCGCAATCCCTTACACCTGGCAGGCACCCAACTGCACAATACTGGCAAATCATTGAGTTGAGGCAAGGCATTTTTCCACAGTTTTAACACCTGTATCAACTTCCCAACAGCACTGGTTAAGACCAAGACTTGCTTACATATGGTCAATTATTGGATAAACTGGGGGAAATAATGTCATTTGCAACAAATCTTTAACTATCCTTCTCAATACAACTCCCAAAGTTACTTTTTCTTCAACCCACCATTCTGAAAGTGCATTTACAAATTGTTCAGGAAAAGGGCCAAGGGAATCGCTGATGCATGGAATGTACAGAAATACAATAAAAAGTGTGATCAGCAGGCAGGGAAAGACATCCTGAGGAGGAAAAAAGTTAGAGGCAAATCAGAACAGTAAAAAGAATATAACAACGGTAAGAGAGCCGTCAGAGAAGGAATAATGACCATAACACCTGAAAATCATCTCAATAAACCATTTTAGATCATTATTTTCTCCAAGTAGTCACAGTGGAAGACACAAGAAGCATGCCCTCGCCCAGAGAAAACTCTGGTAAGAAACATCAATGCAAATGAGGTGAAAATCTTAAAAAGCTTTAAATCCAATAAATCACCTAGAATTGAGAGCATTCATCCCAGAGCTTCAAGTGAGGATTATTTTGAGGCACTGATGTTCGTTGTAAAGGGGTGGTTGGATGCTGGGAGGGCATCAGAAGATTGGAAACACAATGTAGTAACCATAATCAAAAATTCTAGCAGCAGATACTGCAGCTACAGACCAATTAGTCTTACTTAAATTCAACTCTAAATAATGGAATGGATTGCCAACAATAAAGTTGATTATCTGAACATAATAACCTAAACAGCAGTCATTATGGATTCTGAAATGAGTGGGCCTGTCTAGTTATCCTTCTTTGAGGAAATAAGAACTCAAGTTGCCCACGTCAAATCTCGGCAAGATTAAGATTAGCTGATTTAGAGGGAAGGCCAGGAAAGAATTCATCAGGGCCCAGAGATAAACAAGTATCTCTTCATTAGCATAAACATCATCCTAATCAAATCAAAATTCTGCATGCGTCATACCTTTTGTAGGAGCTACGTGCAAGGCAACTGTCTGAATTCATTCCAGAACGTATTACACCAATTGATCATTTACAGGTATATAGCACTGTCAAACTAGTATCACTTTTTGGATTTCTGTCAATACACATTCACTCAATAATCACCCCAATAATAAAATACAGATGATCACTGATAACAAACCTATAACTGTCAAAGTGCACTATAATTATAAAACAGCTCAATTTAAGGCACCATTCTTCCACCATTCTCCTAGCCTTGGTATATTTTGGCATTTGCCATGCCAAACCACAGACCATTTCGGAGTCTTCAGGTTCCTGATTAAATTGTAATATAATACTGTGCTGGGTTCCAGGGCAGCATGCAAAATAAACAGGGGTGGTTGGCTTTGAGGATCCCATCTATTTATTTTCCTTGTCCCTATTGGTGAAGCAACCAAACTTCATTTGGTTCTTCCAGACAGCCCATCGAGGCCTGACCACCAGCTCTGGAGCTCTGAAACAGGGTCATCCAGATTCGAAATGTTAGTTCCACCCTTCCTCCACAGATGCTGTCAGACCTGCTGAGATTTTCCAGCATTTTCTGTTTTCATTTCAGATTCCAGCATCCACAGTAATTTGCATTTATCTCAAGTGTTTAACTCACTGCCACTTCTCTTCAGGAATGCCTTCCCTGAAGTAGTACTGTTTTTCTCTCTGACAGGATTTCCGTTTGTCTCTTTCACCCTGCCCACCCTCTTTGCTTTCCATTTCCCGCCTGGTGTTCGACAAGTTACCAAAACTTGCTTTCACAGCTATGTTTCCTTCCTCAGCGACTGTCTCCATCTCTAACTTACCCCACATGGATTCCAACTGAAGTTCCACCCTTTACATTTCGAATCCACCCAGGATTACAGTTATCTCCAGGGCATACAATGTTCCTCCTTGGACTGCTATTTTTGCTGCATCCTAAGATCCACACTCAGTGCATACGTCGCCATATGCACACACTCGGTATCTCTCTTCAGCAGCACCGACCCACCCTATCTCAAAACTGTCCTTATCCCCAGTTTCATTGCGACGCCTTAAGAATTTTTTAATTTTCCTTTCAGGTGTCAAGGAACACAAGCGCCAACAACTCACTGATACCAATGCCCATTCTGGACATCCCTCGCCTTCCTGTCCCTTGAACCCCATCCCTCCTAACCCCAGCCCTTGCTGTGTATTCACAATGCCCTCTGACCTTCCCCTCTCTGAGGCTAAACGTGCTGTACTCAGCTTCATACCCTTATGCCCCCACCTAAACAAATGTTTGGCTTGCCATGATATTGAACTCTCCCTTGTCCTCATGCTTCACTCTACAAGCCTCCGCATTCAAAGGATCATCCTTTGCCATTTGTGCCAACTCCAGGATGATGTCACCACCAAACATATCTTCCCTTCACTCCCCATCAGCAATCCTAAGGGACCGTTCCCTCCAGGATATCCTGGGCCACTCCATCACACCCAACACCTCACCTCCTGCCCACAGCACCTTGCCATGCAATCGCAGAAGATGCAACACCTGCCCATTACCTCCTTCCTGCTCACCATCCAAGGACCTAAACACTTTGTTCTGCTGTGTACACATCCTGATCACTTAATATCTGCTATCAGCACCCTTCTTAGCTATGATCACCATCATTTACATTCTCTTTTTGTCAATTCCCTCCGCCCCATCCAAACAATATAAATCTCCATCCTATTTTCTATTGTCTTTGGCTCGGACGAAGGGCCATCCAGACACGAATAGTTGGTTCTAATTCTCTCTCCACAGATGCTGTCAGATCTGTTGAGATTTTCCAGCATTTTCTGGTTTTGCATCAGAACCGTCTGCTCTCGAGCTCCAAATTTTGCTTTAGAATTAATCATATTAACTTTGATGGTTTCAATCTCAGAGCCCAGAGAAACAGGCTTTCAATTCCGAGCACTTACTTAAAGCAGCACATTCTCAACATTTCCTCATTCTTAAATACAGCAGGATAGTCAGCCTCACTGAGATGGCAGCATCCTGCAAACATCTTGCCTCAATCACTAGATCAAAAGCATAGCTGTGCACTGACAACTCAGTGATGCTCAGTTTCATAATCAACTTCTCTGATAATGAAGTATTCCATGCCAGCCAGAACAGAATTTGGATAAGATCCAGGCATGTGCTGACAAGTGGCAGGAAACATTTAGGCCAGGCAAGTAGTGGGTAATAATGTTCTTGAACAAGAGAAAGCCAAGCTGTCACGTCCTCATTTTTAATGTTATATATACACACACACACATAGAACAAATTCCATGCAAATCAATGTCATAAGCATCACAAGACAAAATATACAAGTTATGCGGATGCTGAAAATCTGAAAAGTAATCAGAAAATGTGAGGAATATGCAGGAGGTCAAGCAGCATCCATAGGGAGAGAGAAACAGTTACTGGTTCAGGTTGGTGATCTTTTGTAAGAACACAAATCCAAAATATACCTCCTTGCCTAGGACATGACTGATTGAGTGAATCGTCAGACTATATATAAAGGACGCCTCTTTAATTTTAAAAAATTCAAGTATCTTGTACTGCTGCTTTTATGTGAAGTTGCTTTCAAAAATTAACTTTCTTCATTGGTGCAGTAACACTCTACAATCAACTTTCATACAAAATTCCACAAAGCATGATGAATTCCTGAGCTTAGCTGTGCTTAATGGGCACTTTTGAAGAGGAAGGAAGGAAAACACTTACTGGGTTCATGTTCATGATTTCTCATAAACTGAATTGTCTAAATCGGGCACAGATAATGGGGAACACAATAGACACACATTTTCCATTGGATAAGAAAAAAAGCCCAGGTTCTGAAAATCTTTTTCCTGATTTGAAAAATCCAGAATATTTAGATAATACCAAATAAATGGTGGATTTTATTAATACAGAAAATGTCTCTCATAGAAATTACAACACAAACTGGCCATTCAGCCCAACCAGTCCATGCAGTGTCTACCCTCTGCATGCGCAAATATTTCTAATTGCATTTCTCCAACCAACTTCCTTATCCTTTCACTCACCTATTCAATCCAATGTTGAGTGCTAATCTATTTTATGCCTCAACCATTAATTCTGAAGTGAATTCCATAGCCTCACAACTATGAAGAGATCTCCACAGCCTTCTGCTCTAAATCTCTTTACATTTAATTTTGTATCTTTAGCCCTTGTTCTTGACCCCTCAGTTACTGAAAATGGTCTGCTTCGACAACAAAAATAGAAAACGTTGGAAAATCTCAGCAGGTCTGACAGCATCTGTGGAGAGAGAATACAGCCAATGTATCGAGTCTGGATGACCCTTTGTTTCAGATTCCAGCATCTGCAGTATTTTGCTTTTATCTATGGTCTGCTTCTATCTCCCTTCTTTCATTATTTTAACAATTATATTACCTGATAATTTGAACAATTTTGAAATGGTGAATCTGTATTGCATCCTTTCTAATATCTTTCAGTATTGTGAAATGCAATACTGCACACAGTACTCTGACCGAGTTGTTAAAGTTCTTTTTAAACTCATCACTATCTCTTAGCATTTATATTATTTACCGGAAGGTTTTTAAAAATGTAACAGTATTCTTGGTTTCAGCAGCCTAACAATCTGAAGTTCTGCCTTTAATGTTCCGTGAACATTTATGTCCTTCTGCTCTTCTATGATACTGAAGCTACTTCCATTCAGACAGTAATTACTCCCATTAATCATTTTATTAAAATGCATCACTTTCCATATACTGGCACTGAATTCTAAGTAACACTTTTAAGCCCAAGAACATTGTTTGCAGTTCTTTTCTGTCTTCCAAAGAATTAAACCTACCTCTAATTTTGCAAATCAGCAAATGTTGATACAAATCCCCCTAGGTGTATATAGTGCCCGGTGTAAGTGTGCAGATTTTCCACCAGCCAGTCCTATGGAGGCTGCAAGGGCATGAAAAGCTTTGAAAGCTTTGCACCCAAGCTGTGGACCTCCAGTGGCATTTCGGGTTCAGGGGAGACCCGTGTCTGGAATTGTCCCAGGGGCAATTGTGCGACAACTGGGTTTTGAGGGGGATGTTTCCAGTACTTTATTGCTTTTGCCTGGCTTCTGAGGGGGCACAGGAACATATGATCTCGTGATCCAGAGGCAAGAGCCAAAATGGATGCCTGTGACCTGAGGCAACACGAAAATAGGCTCCACATGATAAGATTTTGCGCGTGAAGGCTTTGGCATGGTTGAATAAAGGTGAACACATGAGTTGGACCTCAGAGCAGAAAGAAGGAAATGCAAGGTTACTGCCAATGTTACAATCATTTTTAAAGGAACCGATTGATCCGAACCTGCACAGAGGGTTCAGCTAAAGGCGATCCTGATGGATCCATGCCATCAAGACTATCATGAGCAACGCTGAAGAGGTTCTAGGGTAAGTAAATCATTTTGGTAAAGACAATGCCCGTTGGACTACAGTTGGTTAGGAGCTATTGTTGGATGAGAATGGTGGATAAATCCTTGAAGAAAAAGGATTCTACTCTACGGAATTCTACCCGAGAAGGTCAGAGTTGGGACTTTATGGCTGAAATCACTACAGTGAATCCATGATGCCGAACTTTGTTATATGTATTTGTGTACTTTACAGTTGATATTGTATGCAATTTGCCTGTTAATTCATGTTTAAATTATGTTGATTTGGTTTGATTAAAGTAAAAGTTATAAAAATGATATCTTGTACACGGATTTTCTCATTAGAATCATTGGGTAAATTTGGTTCCTGTGGGGATTGTAACAATGCAAACAGTGAACATATTTAACTGTTTCTCAGGCTGTTCTTAAGGGTCCCTAAAGCAGTACAGCCCCGAACAGGCACTGGGCTGTGTCGACTAAGGGAATGTCACAGTAACTTCATTAGTGTTACTGTAAGCCTTGTGACTAATAAATAAACTTTACTTTTTTTACTTTACAGTAATCCAATAACATGTAGCAGATAAAGTGGTTCCACAAATACCACACTCAATAGATATAGCTACAAGAATGTTTTCCAGGTAACAATAAATACAGATGGAATTTAATTCTACTCTTATCCGACCCTTCCAGCTCCAATCAAAAAGTTTATCCCCTGTAAAGTGGAAAGAGGAGGTGCTGAAATTATCACATAATGGCGAGTGTGTACTAAAGTACAAAAGTCATTATGTTGTAACTTTAACACTATCGCAAAGACAGGTATATTGTACCCCAGGTTACTGTGGGAGGCGAGGGAGGAGATTGCGGAGCCTTTGGCGATGATCTTTGCATCGTCGATGGAGACGGGAGAGGTTCCGGAGGATTGGAGGATTGCAGATGTGGTCCCTATATTCAAGAAAGGGAACAGGGACAGCCCGGGAAATTACCGACCGGTGAGTCTAACCTCAGTGGTTGGTAAGTTGATGGAGAGGATCCTGAGAGACAGGATTTATGATCATCTAGAGAAGTTTAGTATGATCAAAAGTAGTCAGCACGGCTTTGTCAAGGGCAGGTCGTGCCTTACGAGCCTGGTTGAGTTCTTTGAAAATGTGACCAAACACATTGACGAAGGAAGAGCGGTGGATGTGGTCTATATGGACTTCAGCAAGGCGTTCGATAAGGTCCCCCATGCAAGACTTCTTGAGAAAGTGAGAGGGCATGGGATCCAAGGGGCTGTTGCCTTGTGGATCCAGAACTGGCTTGCCTGCAGAAGGCAGAGAATGGCTGTGGAGGGGTCTTTCTCTGCATGGAGGTCAGTGACCAGTGGAGTGCCCCAGGGATCTGTTCTGGGACCCTTGCTGTTTGTCATTTTCATAAATGACCTGGATGAGGAAGTGGAGGGATGGGTTGGTAAGTTTGCTGACGACACCAAGGTAGGTGGTGTTGTGGATAGTTTGGAGGGATGTCAGAAGTTGCAGCGAGACATAGATAGAATGCAAGACTGGGCGGAGAAGTGGCAGATGGACTTCAACCCGGATAAGTGTGTGGTGATCCATTTTGGCAGATCCAATGGGATGAAGCAGCAGTATAATATGAAGGGTACCATTCTTAGCAGTGTAGAGGATCAGAAGGACCTTGGGGTCCGGGTCCATAGGACTCTTAAATCGGCCTCGCAAGTGGAGGATGCGGTCAAGAAGGCGTACGGCGTACTGGCCTTCATTAATCGAGGGATTGAGTTTAGGAGTCGGGAGATAATGCTGCAGCTTTATAGGACCCTGGTTAGACCCCACTTGGAGTACTGCGCGCAGTTCTGGTCACCTCATTACAGGAAAGATGTTGAAGCCATTGAAAGGGTGCAGAGGAGATTTACAAGGATGTTGCCTGGATTGGGGGGCATGCCTTATGAGGATAGGTTGAGGGAGCTTGGTCTCTTCTCCCTGGAGAGACGAAGGACGAGAGGTGACCTGATAGAGGTTTACAAGATGTTGAGAGGTCTGGATAGGGTAGACTCCCAGAGGCTATTTCCAAGGGCTGAAATGGTTGCTACGAGAGGACACAGGTTTAAGGTGCTGGGGGGTAGGTACAGAGGAGATGTCAGGGGTAAGTTTTTCACTCAGAGGGTGGTGGGTGAGTGGAATCGGCTGACGTCGGTGGTGGTGGAGGCAAACTCGTTGGGGTCTTTTAAGAGACTTCTGGATGAGTACATGGGATTTAATGGGATTGAGGGCTATAGATAGGCCTAGAGGTGGGGATGTGATCGGCGCAACTTGTGGGCCGAAGGGCCTGTTTGTGCTGTGGCTTTCTATGTTCTATGTTCTATAAGATCAAAAAATGAGGTGTGCCAGATTCTATGTCAGCATGGGAAAAGAAATGGGATGCCATTGTGAATATCAGAAATACTCTTGGAGAATGAACCAATAATACTTTACAGTGAGGCTCAAATTGATTAAATATTCTCTCTCATCATATTTCAAAAAAAGGTTTTACCATGGACACAGATTCCTACTACTATTTTATGATGTTTATGAGGCAACTATTTTGAAAACAATACTTTATCTAAAAAAACCATGTAGTCCCAATGACACCAGACATAGATACGTGTTTCGTTTTGAAAAATACAATTTCACATTGTTGCTAAATTAACAGAAAATAACCCAAACCAAAATAAGTACTAAGTCCACCATCTAATTATATTTCTACCACATTACAACTGTGACTAAAATTCAAAAGTAATTAATCCTGAGAACATAAAAGCCATGATAAGGGCAACACGATGGCACAGTGGTTAGCACTGCTGCCTTACAGCGCCAGGGACCCTGGTTCAATTCCCAGCCTGGGTCACTGTCAGTGCGGAGTCTGCACGTTCTCTCGTGTTAGCGTGGGTTTCCTCCGGGTGCTCCGGTTTCCTCCCACAGTCCAAAAGACGTGCTGGTTAGCTGCATTGACCATGCTAAATTCTCCTTCATTGTACCCGAACAGACGCTGGAGTGTGGCGACTAGGAGATTTTCACCGTAACTTCATTGCAGTATTAATGTAAGTCTACTTGTGACACTAATAAATAAACTTATATGAATGTAAGTTCTTTCTTATTAAAAGGGATCGATCTGTATGTCATTTGCATCAAACTAAAATTTATATCTGAAATATATCAACATTGGTTCTTCCAATTTTTCTTTTCTTAGTTTTAATAAATTTGTTGCCAACATATGATGAATGCATTAGAACATAAACTATTACGGCAAGGAGAAATCTTCAGATTGCTCATAAATGCGATGGTATTCAATAGTATTTTTTGACAACAAAAAACCACCTGATGCTTTTCACAGCCTTACTCTAACTGATCTTAAACATCACACAAGAAAGTTTTTCTCCAAGTCAAAGTGTACAGAAAGCTGCAATGAAACATACCTTGATAAGCATCTCATTCCACTTCAAAAATATAAAGATGGTCTTACTCAAACTGAGATAGGAGGTACTATATTTTTATTAAAAAGTTACTGAATATGCTGAAAGGAATATCATACTCTTTGCATTTGCAAACAGTGAGAATTCCAGTCTCAAGTTTCTGCTATAACTTAAACATGGTCTACTGCTTCGTAACTTTCTAACCCACTTCCAGCTACCTTTTAATTCTCTTGAAATGAAAAATTGTTCATTTCTACAATGTTGAATGCGTCATTTGCAGGTCACACAATTGACCATAAATAGAATCCCAAATGCAAAGCAATGATAGAAGAGCAGTGCCAAACTGACACAGCTTTTCAAGTTATTTGCTGCATGTTTACATTTGAAAATGACAATGGCAAGTGCAGGTGTTTTTCTGGTAATCTACTATATAGTCTAAACTGCATTGTGATCTAAAGCAGACATTTTATTTACAAATAAGAGCTGTCAGATAACCCAATAAGAGGTGTCTCTACAGTCAGATGCAGAATTACAATTTAAAGTAAAGATACCAACAAAAGAATTATTATTTCAAGATACATTGAAGTTTTAAATAAATAGCTTTTCTTTATTTACAGCAAATATACCATAAGTACTATACAACAAGGAAAGTGAAATCATTTTGATTCTGCCACCCACATTCAGGGCAAAACTAGAATTGCAATGTTTGTTTTCCTGCTCATGCTTACACAGTGCCTATATTAGTATCAATCATAGATTAGCAAAAGGAAACTTTAAATGCAGTTCGATTATTTTTTTCTTGGTCTCAAACGTAAAGCGATTGTCTATAAAATAGCCAAAAGTCATCTCACAAGATAAATATGAAAATATAAATAGGAACCTTACTGAAAAGTATATGGAACTCTCAACACCTGTGAATATCCTCACACATTTAATGCAATTGAACACAAGTGCACTCTTTCCAATAAGGGAGAAGTGAATATATGCAACACAAACAGATTTCAAACATGTTTAATTGTGTAATGAGGATAACATACTTGAGGAATTTTTAGTTTGGCACATCTATGACAGTCACAGTTTGGCCAACAAAGAGGAAATCATTTAATACTCTCACAATTTGGGATATTTTTGTACTGTCCCAGTTAGAAAATAAATGTTGGAAACCTTACCTCAAATCTTCCAGTAAATCACATTCCCCCTGATGCTTCGCCTGAAGTTTAGTCATTTGCTCAGCATGGATGTTTTTTAGTTCTTGAGTAACTTTTACCTTTGATAAAGAAGAAACACATTGTTGGTTCAAAAGGTAGCAAAGCCATACAAATAAAATTATGTACACCCAAACCCACCAGCTTAATTTAAAGAACGCGTGAAATAAGCACACAAAACGTCGACATTTAGTACAATTTTATGCTAATTTACGAATTAGATTTCCCTAGAAGCAGAGCACAAATGTTTCGAGACCTAGCATAAAATGCCACAAACTAAGGTAAATAGTGAGAAACATTTCATGTGGAAATTTCAAAGCAGCAATGGCCATTTAAAGCCTATTCAAATCAATTCCACCATCGTGACATTTCCGCCAAAAAAGTCATTGATTGAAAAAAAAATGATAAATTTACGCCAAGTGTGCACTTCCCATAAAGCGCCTTTCCTCGAAATGTCCACTCTGATTTCAAGCGTTTTAAGAGGACCAAAATTGTGCACATTCTGCTCTGTACTCGGACGCTTCCGTGAAGAAGCGCAATAGCAAAAAAAAACGCAAGTTTGCAACCAAAAAAAATAATCCAGTCACCCTGCAGAGAGAAAGAAAAAACAATAACACCCCCCCCCCTCCTTTCACATGTAAATATCTCTACAATCAGTGGGGTTTGAGACCTCAACCACACTCTTGCATTCTGGCACAAACACCTAAAATCACGCTCACAAGAAAAAAAGGATCTATATATATATTTTTTTTAAAAATGCCTCACCCACAGTAACCCGAAAGATAAGCATATGGGCACTTTATTTAATTCAAAACATCAATCCGGTGGGTGCTTTTTAAATCTGAACACTAGGGACATTGTATCCCCCCCCCCTCTCTCCTCAGCAGCCACCCACCTTCTCGAATACGACATTTCTTCACACACACACAACACAGTCAGTGAATAAAGATGTCTGTTTTCGGGGAAGCTCACCTTTCTCGGAGGAGGCTGCATGTCGATGAAATGACGGGAATCATAAATCCGACGTTGGGAAGATGGAAAGAAAGGGAGGGGGGGGAAAGAAAAAGCCGAAAGGAGATAAGAGAGCCGCCGCCGCTGAAGGAATGAGATGGTGGTGGGGTTAGGAAAATAGAAAAGGGATGAAAAGGAAGGAAATTGCGGTAGGAGGTGGTGGAGGGGAGGGAAGGGAAGGGGGGGGGGGGTGCTGGTTTCTGAAAGGGAGGAAAGAGAGAGAGAGGGGAGGGGGGAATAGGAAAAATAAAGATAAAAGACACTTAAGCGTGGGTTTGACTGAGAGTCACTCCGGCACCGCCATGATATCCCCCCCTCATCTCCTCCTCCACCTCCTCTCACACCAACACTCTCACTCAATGAGAGGAAAAACACCAGAGAAGGGGGGGGGGGGAATGGAGAGAAGAGGCTCTCCAACACTTAACTCCCGAGGATCCGCCGCTCAATAGCGACTTACAGCGGTTGCGCTCGGAATCAGACAGGGCAGGAGCGGGAAAGGGGGCGGGCAGGGGAGGGGAGGTGGAACTGCCTTCGTGTCAGCGCCGTTCGGGCAAGCGCTAGGCCTCGGCCGTCGCTATAGGCAACCAACCCGACCGCGGAGGGAGAAGGGAGTAGGCGGAACAATCGAGCCGGGTCCTGTCGATCGCTCCGGCTCGGCTCGAGTCGGTCGATTGATCGGTTCGCGCCGCTCGCCCTCACGGACTGGAGGTGGGAGGACTGACTGGATGGTTCAAGTCTCCCCCCCACGCTGAGGCCAACTGAAAATCAGCCCGGAGTCTCTGCAGCCTTTTTGGGGTGACACTCTGACTGGACGTGTGATCGCTTTCTGTCGGAAAGATTCGCATTTATATGTATATACACACACACACACCAGAATTGGAGATTCGGTTCTGGGTCGTATTTAAAGTAAAGTTATTAGTGTAACAAGCAGGCTGACATTAACACTGCAATGAAGTCACTGTGAAAATCCCCCTAGTCGCCACACACTCCGGCACCTGTTCGGGGTACACTGAGAGAGAATTTACCATGGCCAATGCACCTAACCAGCACGTCTTTCGGACTATGGGAGGAAACCAGAGCACCCGGAGGAAACCCACGCAGACACGGGGAGGACGTGCAGACTCCGCACAGACAGTGACCCCAAGCTGGGACTCGAGAACCCCAGGTCCCACGGTGCTGTGAGGCAGCAATGCTAACCACTGCGCCACCATATTACCCTCGATATTTAGCCCTCAATTAACGTCACAAAGAAAAAACAGATTATCTGGACTTAAAAAAGCAAAAGTGCTGGGAAACCTGAGCAGGTCTGGCAGCATCTATGGTGAGAAATCGAGTTAACGTTTTGAGTCCAATATGCCTTCTATGATAGAGATTCACACCACCCACCAGATGTCTCAAAAGTGCTTTACAGCCAACCTGGTACTTCTGAAGCGCGGCCACTGTTGTCGGAAACATGGTAGCCAATCTGCTCTCATCAGCAGCAAGGTGATAATGATCAGACAGCCTTTAAAAGTAAAATGCTGCAACACTGGAGATCTGAGATTAAAAACAAAAAGTGATGGGAAAAACTCAGCAGGTTCGTAGAAGTCAGCTCTGACAAAGGGCCATCCAGACTCGAAACGTTGACTCCATTCTCTCACCACAGATGCTGTCAGACCTGCTGAGATTTTCCAGTATTTTCTGTTTTGGCTTCAGATTCCAGCATCCGCAGTATTTTGCCTTTAGCGTAGAAGTCTATGTGCCAAAGAAGCAAATCCGTGTGGTTCCTAACCGGAAACCATGGATGATCAGGGATATCCACTGTTTGCTGAAGCCAGGTCTGAGGCATTCAAGTAAGGTGACCCTGATCTATACAAGAAATCCAGATACGATCTAAAGAGAACCATCAGTCTGACCTTGGCTGGGAAAGCAGGTTGCTGGCATATACAGGTGGCAGACACGACTTCTCCCTCAATTTTACAGGCAATTAAGTAGCTGCCACTGGGGTTACTGTCTACTTCAGGATGGCCATACACTCCTAAAAGCTGCCAGCCCAATCAGAGGGCCAGCAGCTCAGGAACCTCAACAGTGCCACCCGGAACAGTGACCATTGCTGAGGCAGGCTGGAGACCTGCTGAATTCAACAGGTAAGGGAAGAAAAATTTAAAATATTTCAGTGGCCCATTGCAGGAGGGGGCACCCTGTCCAGGGAAATTGCTGGAACACCAGGGTGCTTCCCTGCCCGCAGCTCCCTCAATTATAAAAAAAAATCCTCCTGCCTTCAAGCTGACACATAGAGACCACCTTGATATATATGATGAGCTCCCCACATGGCACGGGGGTGGTGGCGGATGGGGGGAGGGGTGGGGGGAAGTGGAGGGAATGGGGTCGATCTTCTGTTGTCATATCAAATGGCCCTTAATAGGGCCTTTCAATATTCAAATTGGCTGCCCTCCATCTTGGGGTCGGCAGCTTCAGCGATCACATGTCTGCCATCAGTAAAACTCGCCAACAGCGGAACATGTTCAAGGAGCCAATGCGACAATTTACTGCACGCCCCCCCAATCTCATTTCCTGCCTCCTGGGGTCCAGTAAAATTCTGCCCATCCATTCCTTCCATGCATACTAAACTTACCATGTATTCTGTGTCCCAAAACGGTGTCTTTTAAATTAAATTGATGTAATTCACAATTGAATTAATTAAAACTGTTTCAGCCATCTCCTTTGGGAATCTGTACAATAGGCCATTGAAATACTGCTTTGATATTTCCACAGGAACCTGGGCAGAAGCCGAAAATGGCAGAAAAATCTGACGAGGCCAGTGACATGGAGGTGCTGCCAAACCCAATGGCAGGATCTCATTATCATTTTTTTGTTCCTTTTCCTTGGTTGGACAATAGGAGAGAAAACTAGAGGCAGGCTGCCTGGGAAAGTGCGCAGCAACCAGGACTTCAGGGAGGCGTTTGGGACAGAAGAGCCAAAAAGGCAGGGAGTGGAAGAGGCCATGATTAGCAGTGGTGAGGCTAAAGGCTTCCTTGATAAACAGTAGGGAGTATTGGAAAAAAACAATTATTTTGTGGAGCTGGCAGCTCCCACCTTCCTTCATTGCCATGTTTCCTGATTCCTGGGAGACCTGTACAGTTGGGCTCTAAGTTACACTGTAAGGAGCTGATTTAAATATAGCAGTTGCTGTATCACATGATGTGTATCATGTTAGGGACACATCCCCCCGCCCCCCCTCTCAAAAGATCGTACCCACTTAGCACTGGGCACTGAAACACAGACTCGATGAGAGGCCAGGGCTGAGAACGAGGGGAACTGGACAACCAGACTGACAAGGGTGAGAGCAGAGGTCAGGGCAGGCCAGATAAAGCCAGCAGCATCAGCCAGCCAGCCAGGAGCACACGTGGTCGTCGAGCTTTGGAGTCCGGCCACATAAGTGAGAGGTGAGCAGTTGGAAGATGCGAGGGCTAGGCAAGTGTAGTTATTATGTAATTTCTCAAATAAAAATACTAAGACTGTACACAGTATGCCAATGAGGTCTTACCAATACCCTCTACAATTGTGTCAAAACATCCCTACTTGAGGGGTGGCACAGCGGTTAGCATTGCTGCCTCACAATGGCAGGGACCTAGGTTCGATCCCTGGCTTAGGTCACTGTCTGTGCGGAGTCTGCACATTCTTCCCATGTCTGCGTGGGTTTCCTCCAGGTGGTCCGTTTTCCTCCCACAGTTTCAAAGATGTGCTGGTTCAGTGCATTGACTTGAACAGGCACCGGAGTGTGGCGACTCGGGGAATTTCACAGTAACTTCATTGCAGTGTTGATGTAAGCCTTACTTGTGACTAATAATAAAGAAACTTTAAACTTTTAGATTCCATTCCTCTTGCAATACATGACACCTTATCATTTGTCTTCCTAATCGTTTGCTGTACCTGCTTTCTAAGTTTTTGTGATTCATGTACCAGGACACCCAGATCCCTCTGTACTTCAGAGTTCTGCAATCTCTCTCTATTAAACATGCTGTTTTTCCCTTCTTCCTGCCAAAGTGGACAAATTTGCATTTTCCCACATTATAATCATATTATAGTTTACTGCCTGCATGATTTTCCTGGGTTCCATGATTTGCGCACATATCTAGAAAAGTGTTTGGTGCATCCACTTCTGAAAATAAACTATCACAGAGTTGCACTATCTACAGAATGGTGATTTACAGGCAATATCTGAAATAGGAAATACATTCTCGAGAATTGAAAGGCCAGACCATAAAACTACCAGATCATCCTTAGTCACTTGGGACATGGCCAGATTTGACAGTCTATACCCATATACCGAGTATCAGACTTGTGATTGGCACTACATTAATTTGTTTTCCTGTGGAAACAAGGCATCAGTTAGGCTTAGCTTTCATTAGGTGACACGTTTCCCTCAATTTCAGAGCATCATAGATGACATCTGTATGGCATTAGGGCTCATTATATGAGCACCGAGGCTAGAGAGCGTTTGGATTCAATTAATACTAAACTTGATAATTGATCACAGAAACATTATATTACCCATCAGTGAGTGCTATCCAGAAAGTAGACATAATACTTTCATTATGTGGCAGCCCATGATGCCTGCATTATAGGAAGAAATCAAAGCATTGGAGCTGTTTAAGCTGCCTCACTAAATGTTATGATCCCACCAAATGTGCTACAGGTAAAATTTGTGAGGCATATGTTTTATTTGGATATGCTTATATAGATTGCAGGGAGAGGATCCTTTCACAAGAAACAGCATAGCCCATCTTCTGCCCAGACAGTGCAACTGGGCTTGTAGCATCAGTGAGCTCATTCTCATTGCTGTCTTTCATGTAAAATGAGGCCTATAATCATGTATTTTGCTTGGGGAAACAATAATTAATTCTAGATATTTATTCTGCATACAAAAGTGAGAAAAATAAATGTTGACACTATTTGAGAGGGAGTTCTACAGTCAGAGTAGTGTTGTGTATTACTTCCCAGCTGACACTCTGCAAACATTTTGGACTGAGAATTTTGAGCTGCTGCTGTGATCCTGCTGGTCTATGGATTATAACAACAGCAGCAAACTGCATTGCCTTAGGATGGTTACAAGAACAAAATATCCGAGGATGTTTCACAAACAGGTGCAATGCAAACAATACCATTCAGGAAGCAAGTGTTTGGGAGAGTGACTGAAAACTTGGTCAAAGAGGTGGATCTTGAGGATGTTTTAAAAGATAGAGGTAATTGAAAATACATTGAAATTACAATAGAGAGACTAACTATTCTGTTTCAATATTTTACTCTCTATGCAAGCATGGTGGGCAGCACGGTGGCACAATGTTAGCACTGCTGCTTCACATCATCAGGGACCCGGGTTCAATTCCGGTCTTGGGTCACTGTCTGTGTAGAGTTTGCATGTTCTCGCCATGTCTGCCTGGGTTTACTTGAGTGCTCCGGTTTCCTCCATAGTCCAAAAATGTGCGGGTTAGTTTGATTGGCCATGCTAAATTGACAGGGTAAATTTGAGGCATTACGGGAATAAGGCCTGGGTGGGATTGTGGTCGGTGCAGACTCGATGGGCCACATGGCCCCTTTCTGCACTGTGAGGATTCTATGATTCAAATAGTCCAAATCCTATTGACCTTTGAATCATTTTTTTCAGTCATCTATCCAATCCAATCTTGAATGGTGACATTCTTGCCTGAACCATGGACCATGGAAAATAATTTTCCATAGCCTCACAACTTTCTGTGCAAGGTAAAGAAGTTTCTCTTGTTCCTTGCATTAACTGCATTCCCTTGGTGTAACCAAGAGCTACTGCTGTGTCCACTGTTCTACACCAATGTTGCCAATCTACCATAAACTTTGAACACCCTCCTGCACCAGTCTTTTGTTGCTCACCCCTGAAAGTCACTGAGTTTTGAGAAAACATCATGTAGCAGCTTATAGTTCTGCAAGTCGCCACAGCAGCTCAGCTCAGCTGCTGCACCTCTCACCCACAACTCAGACTCACACCCAAAACATCCATCTCAATGTATTCCCCTTCAGACAAGGCAGCAAACTGAGCACTCCCACACTTATCCCGAGTGGCACCACAAAGCAAGCCATGAATGCCCCTCAAAGACCTTTGACCCTCGCTGCATTTGATGACATTGGGCTTGGTTTGCTAACCCGTCACTTGTTATGCAATTCTCAGGCCACCAAGCCTGTTTTCAGCAAGTCCCTTCCTCATATGGCACACACAGAGCAACCACTTACTCTCAAGAGCATCACATCACATGAAGTTAATGACAACTAAGCCATGAGAACCACACAACCTGACCCATGTACCTCCTACATCCTGACCTCAAGTAGCTTACCCAGCTAATAGCTAGTGCTCCCAGGACTCAGTAGCTCTGAGATTCCGTGAGCATGATGTATAGCAGGACACTCCCACAATGATGTTAGGGACCTAGCAGTGATGAAGGATGGGCAACGATACACATCCAAGTCAGGATGACATATTACTATTCTTATGGGTGAAGGAGTTATTGGGCAAGGATGTGCTATTGATATAGTGTTGATGAGCTGCTGCCTCACACCCTGTAGATCTTAAAAACCGCAACCAGTTGTCAGTAATGGAGAGGCAAATATTGTCTCCATGTTTGGGGCAACAATCAGGCTAATTGCTTTGTCCTGGGTGGCATCAACCATCTTGAATATTATCTGTAACCTGTTTGTCTACCATCATTCTCAACTGGATCTAATTTGGCTACAGAGCTTTGCTCTGATCCATTGGTTGTGGGATCGATTCATTTTGTCAAGAATCTGTTACTTTATACAAGTAGCAGTGCGGATTAGCTTCACTCCATTATTCTTCGTAAGGACTGAGTGTCTGTAAAAGCAATATCGGTGAGGTCAAGTCACTTTCTTCCTCCGTTTAGGTTCCTCATCATCTGTTGCAGACCCAGTCCAGCAGCTAGGTCCTTCAAAATGTGATGAGATTGGTTAATGGTAGTCCTACCAAGTACCCCACCCAGAGCACATCCTGTGCCCATTACATATTGTGATGAGCTCCAGCAGAGCCGTTTATTTACTAATACCATTTCTGGGAGCTTGACCTCAGTCTTATGTTATTCAGACTTTAATGAGCTAAGTGCATGCCTAAATTCCCACTGTATTAGCCCATGCATATGAAGTGGGTGAATAAAACTCCTCAGTACCCAATAATACAGATTGCCTTCACCTAATGTGCACCACTCTTATGGGTGCCAATCATTCATTATCAGCCGCATCATTTTTTGACAGAATTTCTGACTTTGCCTTTTGAGCTCTAAAGCTAATATATGAAATTTGCCTGCTTACTGGCCAGTCATGTCATTATTTCTTCACGGTTTGGTCATGACTTGTCTTTCAGAGAGCAAGTTAATTGCTCGACGGAGAGTGGTGTCATCAGCAAAGACAACAATATCACTGTTCAACACATACACAAGTAATTTGAGATGTATTTTCCAGAGGGTCATTGAAGGATATTGGAAACGATTTGAGGCAAAACCTTTGACTGCCGAACCTCATCATTTTTCTGAAGTGAATAACCTGTTTATGCTCACATTTTATTCATTTTTTAGAAATTCCAGGTGAACCAAAAAAAAACTGCTGCATGAAATCCTTGATAGTTTATTGTTTATCATTGTTGATGTTATGGATTTTCTTTACGGAATATTTGGTGCTTGGGATGTTCAAATTTTATGTTTTAAAAGATGCTGCAGTGACTTATTCAAAATATGGGCCGGGATTCTCCCAAAAAGATTCTAAGTGGCGAATTTGCGTAAAAACTGGAGTAAAAAAAACTGGAGTGCCAGCACGGTGACACAGTGGTTAGCATTTGCTGTCTCACAGCTACAGGGACCCGGGTTCGATTCCTGGCTCGGGTCACTGTCTGTGTGGAGTCTGCACGTTCTCCCCGTGTCTGCGAGGGTTTCCTCCGGGTGCTCCAGTTTCCTCCAGTTTCCTCCCACAGTCTGAAAGACGTGCTGGTTAGGTGCATTGACCTGAACAGGCGCCGTAGCGACTAGGGGAATTTCACAGTAACTTCATTGCAGTGTTAATGTAAGCCTTACTTGTGAATAATAAATAAACTTTAATAAATAAACTTTAAAATCCCACAAGATTTTTTAGCAAGATTTTCAAAATGAATCTCCCACACTTTGTACATCACAGAGAGCCCTAGCGTGAACCACGACAAGAATCTGTGGGCGTGGCCTATTCCTGCTGGAGAGGCTGGCAACATGGCACTGAGCGAGCTACTGTGCATGCGCCGATATGTCATAGCGAAGATTGGTACATGAGCGGTAGCCCCGCACTGCTGGCCTGCCCTGTGACCCCGCAATGCCGACCCTCCAATCCCCCCACGCACCGATCGCTGCCCTTTCAGACGTCTCTGGACCAGTCCAGACCCCCTCCTCCCCACAGCCCTGGCCCCCCTAGCAGGCCAACCCCACCCCAACGGCCAGCCCCAAATGCAGAAAGGCAATGGGACCACCCCCACCGACCTCTCTCCCATAACCCCTGCCGCCAAAAGGCCCCACCTCATCTGGCCTCACCCCTTTGCACTGCCCGATGCCCGGTGGGCAGTGCCAAGGTGCCCCCTTGGGCATTGTCACTTTGCTCCATGGGCAGTGCCGGCACCACCCCCCCCCTTACTCCTGACCTCCTGGGGGGGCTTCCATGGCTTCCCTTCATTCCAGCAGGGTTGGGCCGCAGCTCCCCATTAGTGGGGAGCTGTTGTAAACCCCGCTGGCTTGTGAGCCCGGAGACGTCAGTCCCAGGCCTGCTAATCAGATGGAAATTTGAATTGAAATACTTTAATCAGCTCCATCCTGATTTCCAGTGTGGAGCTGATGACACCAGAAATCTGACGGCCGGAGACACATGGAGGCCATGGTGCCCAGCTAAATAACCTTTGCTTATATCTCCCGGCCCCTTGTGCTGCTAGAGCAGCGCAGTGGGCTGGGAGAATTGCTCCCATGCTGTTTCAGAGCTGTCAGAGTAAGAAACAATCAGTGCCGAATCATAGAAACCCCTACAGTACAGAAAGAGGCCATTCGGCCCATCGAGTCTGCACCGACCACAATCCTACCCGGGCTCCATCCCCGTATCCCTACATATTTATCCACTAATCCCTCTAACCTATGCATCCCGGGGCAATTTAGCATGGCCAGTCAACCTAACCTGCACATCTTTGGACTGTGGGAGGAAACTGGGGCACCCGGAGGAAACCCACGCAGACACGAGGAGAACGTGCAGACTCCACACAGACAGTGACCCAAGCCAGGAATCGAACCCAGATATCTTGAGAAAATAAATAAAATTAGCAACAAGAATTAATTCCACAATTCCTTTCTTAAAATGATTTTGTCAATCCCAGATCTATCCTGGCAAGTTTTAATTTATAACTTTTTTCGTACGACAATTTTTTTCATTTTGAGGTCTTTTTTTTCAATCAACCTTTTCATTTATTTTGTCTTCAAAAAGTGACCTGTACAAAATAATCTGGAATTTATACAAAACTGCAAGTGAAGAAATGCTGGGCTCTGCCTAACAAATCATCCCATTTAACCATAAATTGCAAACAGGTCCAAACCTGGCCATAATTCAAGCACTTAAAATTTGTATATTCATCTAGATGGAGGAAAATAAGGAACACTCTGATTTGGTTGCAATGTTGTATCATCCAGCAGAGAGTGCTGTTAAATTATAACACATACATTGTAATTTTCCATAATAATTATGACCGTCTATCATAATATTAATTTCAACACCAGCACTATAATCCTTAGACAGTGCTGAACCTGCAAACAGAGTGATAATAATTATTTTCAATTTCTCTGAATATTGTTTTCTCTCTTCGTGGGGATACTGGAGCCTGAGTTTTCTGCATCACATGGCTTGATTTAACAAGGAAGGAGGCTTTGTGTTGCAGTGACAGCGTCATTACCACTGGACCAGAAGCTCCAGGTTCGGGTTCAATGCTAAAGTTTATTTATTAGTGTCACAAGTAGGTTTACATTAACACTGCAATGAAGTTACTGTGAAAATCCCCTAGTTGCCATGCTCCGGTGCCTGTTCGAGCACAATGAAGGGAGAATTTAGTCTGGCCAATGCACCAAACCAGCACGTCTCTCAGACTGTGGGAGGAAACCGGAGCACCCGGAGGAAACCCCACACAGACATGGGGGGGAACGTGCAGACTCCACACAGACAGTGACCCAAGCCGGGAATCAAACCTGAGTCCCCAGTGCTGTGATGCAGTAGTGCCAACCACTGTGCCACCGTGCTGCCCAGGTCCCCAGAGCATTACCCTGGGTCTCTGGGCTACTAGTGCAGTGGCAATACTATCCTGTCACCCCCCCTCCACTAAATATGGTCATGGGATCTCTTACATCAGCCTGTGCGCCAAACAGGGCCTTGGTTGGACCTCTGACAGTTCAGCACTCCCACTGTACTGTGCTGGGACTTATTGGCCTCAGAAGGAATGTTTAACGCCATTCAACTGCTTGGGATAATCAGCTTGGGATGTCTTCCACCATCTTCCCCCCACTATTCCTCAAAGGGTAAAAACACAATGTGGGTTCAAAGATACGCCAAAAATATTGACAAGGATTGAGTCAGTTATGTCAAATCTCTGTAACATTTGCAGTGAATCAGTTTTCCACCAGCACTTAGAGTGGACAAGAAAAGGTGCCTGGTCACTCTTAGGAGGGATTTCAGCTTCATTTAAGGTGAGACTTAATAATGAAGGGATAAAATTGATCCCCAAGGGCTGAATTTTCTACGTATGTTTCTATGTATGACAGCTGCCTTCGGATTAGGGCCTTTATAGCAAGAGGATTTGAGTATAGGAGTAGGGATGTTTTATTACAATTGTATGGGGTATTGGTGAGGCCACACCTGGAGTATTGTGTGGAGTTTTGGTGCCCTTATTTGAGGACAGATGTCCTTGCTGTAGAGGATGACCTTTATCTGAAGACAGATGTCATACATAGAAATATGCATAGAAAATAGAAACAGGAGAAGGCCATTCAGCCCTTTGAGCCTGCTCCACCATTCATTATGATAACGGCTGATCATCAAATTAATACCCTGATCTTGCCTTCTCCCCATATCCCTTGATCCCTTTTGCCCCAAGAGCTATACCTAATTTTTTCTTGAAATCACACAACATTTTGCCCTCAACTACTTCTGTGGTAGTGAATTCCACAGATTCACTTCTCTCTGGGTGAAGACATTTTTCCTCACCTCAGTCCTGAAAGGTTTACCCCTTATCCTCAAACTATGACCCCTATTCTGCACTCCCCCATCATTGGGAACATTTTATCTGTCTAATCCTGTTAGAATTCTATAAGTTTCTCTGAGATCCCCTCTCATTCTTCTAAACTCCAGTGAATGTAATCCTAACCAACTTAGTCTCTCCTCCAATGACAGTCCTGCCATCCCTGGTAAATCTTCCCTCTATGGCAAGAACATCCTTCCTCAGATAAGGACACCAAAACTGCACACAATACTCCAGGTATGGCCTCACCAATGCCCTATATAATTTCAGGAAAACATCCCTGTCACTATACTCAAATGCTCTCGCTGTGAAGGCTAACATACCATTTGCCTTCTTTACTGCCTGCTGTATCTGCGCACTTATTTTCAGCAACTGATGCGCGAGGACACTAAGTTCTCACTGAGTATCCACTTCTCAAGTTACACCCATTCATGATGCTCAACACCGTCCAAGACAAAGCAGCTCGTTTGACTGCCACCTCATCCACCAACTTCAACATTCACTCCCTCCATCACCGACATTCAGTGACAGCAGCGTGTACTATCTAAGCTATGAATTGCAGCAGCAACTCATCAAGGCACTTTTGACAGAAGCTTCCAAACGCATGACGTCTATCACCTGGAAAGACAAGGGCAGTAGATACATTGGAACATCTCCACCTCTAAGATCCCCTCCAAGCAGAGAGGGACCTACAATGAAACATACAGTGCTACAGCGCATGGTCCCAGCCAATGAGGGGGGCCCCATACTGAGAGGTGGCTGTGGGAGCACCAATCAGAGGCTGGTAGCTCTGAATTTGCTGATAGGCTCAAAAAGTTTGAATGAGCCTATCAGCAGTCAATGCAGAACAATGTCGGGCTCTGATTGGTGGAGCTCTCTTAGAGCAGAAAACTGTCCAGGATGTTGAGAGGTGGTGGTGACTCAAGATAGGATGGATCTCCGGATGGTCTGGTCTGAACTTTCTTTACATTTCTCGTTAATAAAGCAGCAGCCAGCTTTCTGACATTCAGGCCTGGCAGCTTGTGGCAACAGTGAGGTCACTGAGGTTACATCGGGATGTGAGCCTGTGAGGTATTCAGAGAGGACTGAGGAGAAGGTGCTGGCCAATGGCCATCAAGGAAAGGAGCATGGTGACTCTTGACCTCCAGCCAGGGCTGAACAGGACAGGTGGGCAACCAACCAACCAAAGAAAGAACAGAGGTTAGACCAGAGCAGGCCAGATAAAGCCAGCAGCAGCTAGGCAGTGAGCCAGGAGCTCACGCAATCATTGAGACTCGAGGCTCATTTACCTCAGCAAGAGGGGAGCATTCGGGAGGTGCAAGGGCCAGGCAAGTGCCGGCATGGTTTTCAGGGCGCAGCAGGATGATTCGACCAGGGCTGAGAGTGAGAGGCCTGGGAGGCAGTCAGCGAGGGCAAGAGCAAAGGCTAGAGCAGACCAGATAAAACCAGCAGCAGCCAGGCAACCAGTCAGGAGCACACATGGTTATCAAGGCTCGAGGCACAGCCTCCCGAACGAGAGGTGAGCAGT
Organism: Mustelus asterias; assembly: GCF_964213995.1. NCBI lineage: Eukaryota > Metazoa > Chordata > Chondrichthyes > Carcharhiniformes > Triakidae > Mustelus > Mustelus asterias. The sequence continues at coordinate 103,290,456 of NC_135810.1, read as the reverse complement.
CAGAAGGTGCGAGGGCCAGGCAGGCGCTGGTATGGTTTTCAGGAGCAAGGGGGCAACTTGACCGGAGGCCAAGGCTGAGAGTGAGGAGGACTGGGCAACTGGACTGGCAAGGGTAAGAGCAGAGAACGGGCCAGATAGCCAGCAACAGCAACCAGGCCAACAGTGAGTTACCAGTACACCTGCGAGCTTAAGTCATCGTGTGGGGCAGCTGGAGCGGTGACTTAACCCTCGGGCTAGAGCTGAGGAGGGCTGGGCAGGTGAGGGCCAGGCCAGGCAGTGAGGTGAGGTTGTTGAGGTGAGCAGGGGCAGCTTGAACCCCAGGGCTGAGGAGGGCAAAGAAGCTGAGGGCATGATCTTATGTTGAAAACTTTGATCGAAGTGTACATCTAGTAGCCTAGTCCATACCCTTCATACAAGTATCACCTGACCAGGACTTCTTTACACCTCTGCTTCTCATATGGTAAATATCCCAGTATCTGTTACAAATTTCTTTGCTCCTTTGCTACCAAAATAAATTCCCCCTGTCAACCTTGGTTCAGAGGAGCCACCATGTGGTCATGGATTCAAGCCCCACTACTGAGATTTGAGCACACATCTGAGCTAAATGTCAGCGAGTGCTGAAGGAGTGCTGGACAGTAAGGCACTGTCTGTCAGATGAGAAGTTAAGCCAAGGCCCCACTTCTTTCAGATGGGTATTAAAGATCGCATTGCGCTATTAACAAGCCAGGGGCGTTCTCCCCATGACTTGTCCAGCCGACACCACCAAATAAATATCATTGCTTTTTATTAGACCCTGCTGTGTGCAAAGTGGCTGCCCTGTGTCATTATAATAATGACTGCATTGGAAAAGCTCTTCCTTCAATGCAATGAGCCTTGGGATGTCTTTGAAGAATGCTATAAAATGCAAATCCTTCTTCACCATTCATCACATTGTCAACTCCTCATTGGAACCTTTCCAACCATCACTGTATTCACACCAGTTCCAGCTATTGTACAAATGCATAGAGTCCTGATTGAACCAAGAGAGCTGTAACAGACTCACATACCAGTCACAGTACACTGACTCATCATTGCTTCATTGCATCACCTATACCTTTACAAAATACAGAGGTTTGGAGCAGTTTATGCCATGGTAATTTCTGCCATGTCTCATATGTCCCCATCTTAACAATAGACATTAGTGACCTATTTTAAACAGATACAGTGAAGGGAAGTGCAGAGACATATTATGCAATTCTTTAATTGAAATCAGATTCTTGTTGATCTCTGGAGTTAATTTATTCTGAGAAAAGGTTTAAGTGTTACATCATGTCAGTGCCTGAGGAAGAACAAAAAATCTATATTTGTGTAAGATTTTAAAAACCTGCAACTTTATTAAAGTTAGGCATCAATAGCGTAGACCCAGTTCCATGCTAATTGTTTTTATTTCATTATTTTAATTTAATTTGATCTCTCCCATTTTATACGTCACATTATCTTGTATTTGTCAATTCCCCTTTCAATGCTTATCAATCCTACTGCAAGAAGTTAACTATCTGAGATTTTTCCTCCTCAATTAGACGCAGCTGCTATCAAGGATGCACAGTACATGCAATAACCGTAGCGAATCCTGACTGCACCTCTTCACGAAGTGGTGTGCCAATATATTAATTAGTTGCACCAACAAGGCAGGTAATTGTTATATATTTAAGTGGTTGCAGATTGCTTTCAAAGCTGATCACAATTTTATGGTGATGTCATTAGGTTGCTGCAGAGGCAGCTATTTTGCTTGCAGTTTGTATTCTGTACAGGCAAGGGGTCCTAGAATAAATCTTGTTATTAGTTTGAATCTGCGTGTGCAAACCATATCTTTTTGTTTAAAACCCACAATCCCTAACACAGTTAGGACATTGCAAAAATAAAATTGGCAATGAGGATGGAATTTTGCTCAATGGATTATCCAAGGGGGATAATGAGTTACAAGGGGGATTCAAACCGAAAAAACATATTCATGCCTCAAGAAGTTAGGATCTGGGATTGTGGTGGAAACAGATCCAATTGTGGCTTTCAAAAGGAAATTGTATCATTACCTGAAAAAGAAAAATGTGCAGGGCTACAGCGAATAGGCTGGGGAGTGGCACTAGATCACTCATGCTCATGCAGAGAGCTAGTACTGTCACGATGGGTGAATGGCCTCTGCTGTGCTGTAAATATTCTACGATTCTATGAAATGGCAGTAGGAGTGTAGGATGACAGAGGAATGATGAAGATTCGGAATAAGGATTGGATGAGGCAAAGTAGCCAAAAGGGAAGAAAAGAAAAGTGACATCATTGGGTGACAGGAAGGGGAGGAGTCAGGAGAGAAGGCCAAACTGAATAATAACATGAAGGAACAATCTCAGGTCAAGGACAGCAGCCAAAATGGTTACTGAATAGATCCAGATCACCTATTCTGCTAATTCTGCTGTTGTTATTAATGTGACTTGGAAAACCTGACATAAAGATTCTCTTATGGTTATAGGAAAACAGAATCATTGGCTCACATCAGCCTGTGTGTTTAATCCCTGTTAATACATAAGAGTGAAGCTTTCTTGTTTGCTTCAATGTGCTCACCCCATACAATTTTGTTGGTGGAATCTGTCAGCCTCAAATATTCTTTCTTTACCAGTTGTTAAAATGGTGAATTAGCATAATTTCCTCTTTCTAATGGATGGCCCATGTTATTGTAGGTGGTAAGTTAACAAGTACGCAGGCAACATAGAACTTAGCTGCAAACTTGGATCTTCTGTCCCTGACGACAGTTACCACATACATAAGTACCTATCTCTTTGTCTTTCTCAGATATCAATCGTTAGTTCATCTATCAGCTCTTACCTACATTTTGTTGTTCTGAGACTAGGTGAAATTCCGTTTTATAAACATCAGATATTAGCTCCAGGAGGTTATTGGGAAATTACATTGTGTAATGCTCAAAGTAAAACATCCTGTAAGTCTTTAGCTTCAATGACGGTGGGCCGTTTACTATGGGCAGGTTGAGAGAGACGAGAGGGAAGGGATATGGGTTCATGGATACTGTATCACAGCATAATTAGTGTCAGAAACGGGGCCGTAAGACTAGGGCATCCAAATAAACAGTATTTCCAACCCCGAGCCAAGGAGAAAGTAACACTGTGTGGAACAGTTCTAATGAATTTAGAAAACAATTTCGTAACCTGAGCAAGGAAAATTCCTCCTTGTCCACTTGAGACTCCAACACAAAGCAAGACCATTACATTCAGCACCAGACAGCATCTGCAACGGTGAAAGGATTTGCTGCGTCTGGTTGCTGTTATGTTTCTGCACCAGACATATACCAGTGAACTACCTACAAAACTACCTAGCGGTCACAGTTTGAGAATAAGGGGTAAACCTTTCAGGACTGAGATGAGAAATTTCTTCACCTAGAGAGTAATGAATGTGTGGAATTCACTACGACAGAAAGTAGTTGAGACCAAAACGTTGTGTGATTTCAAGAAGGAGTTAGATATAGATCTTGGGACTAAAGGGATCAAGGGATACAGGGGGCAGGGGGGATCAGGATGTTGAATTTGATGATCGGCCTTGATCAAAATGAATGGGCGGAGCATTCTTGAAGGGCTGAATGGCCTACTGCTGCTTCTAGTTTCTATGTTTAAAAAACAAAACCTGGTTGAAAAAAATTGATGCAGATTATTGTCACAAGTCGGCTTGCATTAACACTGAAATGAAGTTACTGTGAAAATCCCCTAATCGCCACACTCCGGCGCCTGTTCACTGAGGGAGAATTTAGCATGGCCAATGCACCTAACTGGCACGTCTTCCGGACTATGGGAGGAAACCGGAGCACCCGGAGGAAACCCACGCAGACACAGGGAGAATGTGCAGGCACCGCACAGACAGTGACCCAAGCCAGGAATATGAACCCGGGTCCCTGGCGCTGTGAGGCAGCAGTGCTAACCACTGTGCTACCGTGCTGCCCAAGCATGATCTCAATATTTCTTTTCTCCTTAAGCAGTAGAAATCTTGTTAGTTTAGATTAATTGTTGAAAGTTAAATCATTCCATTTATTGAACTGCCACAATTGAGTAAACCTATTAGGAATGATTGAAGACACACTGCAGATCAGTTGGTGCTTCTGAAAATGTTTCATCCAAAAGATATTTGATGACGTTCCACATACAATGTTAATAGTTAAGCTCAGGTTGAGGTGCTTCTTGGAAGAATTATGTTAGGGGGGTGAAGCGCTATCAATTAGGCAAAAGACTACTTGTGTGCCAATACAACTGTAGGCTTTTATTCATTACAGAACTAGGAGCACATCCTAACAGATAACCGACACGAACTGAACAAGGGGGAGGAAACAGCCACCTTTATACAAGGTGACAAGGGGAGGAGCCGGCAGGGGATGTGTCCAGGCATGACAAACACAACAACGGTGGTCCAGACAGGACAAAGGCGCAACTGTAGTCCACCACAGGGGGCGAATGGTGGTGGGGGATGTACTGAATGGGTGCTTCAAGGCTGCATTGAGACCACAACTGTCTCTAGTCTATGTCAGAGACTTGGAGAGGAATTCTGACTGAAGACCTGTTCCAGTAGAATGTGGAAAACCTAGAAATCTGAAATTTCCCACATACTGTGGCGTTTTAACTGACAGTTTCCCCACCAGAATGCAAAGCATCCATCGGGCAGGGAGCACATGGGGGAGGAAGATAAAGAACGAGGTCGGGCTGAATCCTAATCTGGGGCAGGGCAGGACGGGGTGAGATGGGGGGTGGGGGGTGGGGGAGAGTGGGTAGTGGTGTGGTGTGGTGAGGTTGTGCGATCCCAAAGTGAAGTCCAACCCCAGACCCTTGGCGTGTCTGATCTCAGAAGGATGCTTGTTTGTGAGGGACACCTGTTAGGGGACTTTGCGGGGCTTGGACGAGGCACTACCGCTAGACATGCCCACAAGGAGTGGGCTACTATGGATACTACTATGAAAGCCTGAGTTGCCTTTTGATTGTGTCTAACCTCTATACCTCGTGAGAATGATGCAGAATTATTTCCAAGAGAAAAAGTGTCTTCTGAAGTTCCAAATTGTGCTACTAGCATCAAGGACAGCCAAATTCCAGAATGTTATATTCAACCAAAGAGGAATAGATGTCCCCCTGAATGACTTTTTTATTGACTGTATATAATGATGAATGATGCATAGTACGGTCTAGAGTATTATTGATCTTATGTATAACATTGTAGTAATTTGTTGTCATGACCACAGAAGTAAAGGGGGAGGGATGTTATATATTTAAGTAGTTGCATGATTGCTTTAAGAGCCGGTCACATAATTTGACTGGGATGTCATTGAGGTGTTTCACAGGCTCCTGCTTAGTTTTAGTTTCTACTCTGCATAAGCAACAGCTCCTCAATATACCTTGTTGTTATTTTGAATCTACGTGTGCAAAACCATGTTTTTTTCTTTTTGTTTAAAACCCACAGCCCTTAATATAGTTAGGACATTACAAATTTAAACTCTAAATTAATCAAATTTGCAGATGATGCCAAGCTGGTATCAGAAGGCTACTCAGAAGTTATAAAATGAATTGAACTAATTATCTAGATGGCAGAATAATGTTGGATATTATATAATCCAGTCAAATGTAAAGTGTTTCTAAAAAGATGAGGGATTGGCTGTATGAATGCTGTTTAAAAAACTATGGAATTAGTGAAAGAAACTGAGGAGACTTTGTAAACTAGATGCTCAACACATTTCCCCAATGCAGAGCAGCACTCAACAAAGTCAATAAAATATTAAACTACACTGTCATCAAATTCGCTGCAATGCTTTGGACCGACCATACCTTGAGTTCTGTATAGAATTCTGGGTGCTAAACATCGGGGCAGCAGTAGGCCACCCAGCCCATTGTGCCGGGCCAGCCATTCAATGTGATCACAGCTGAACCTCTATCTCAATGCCATAGATTCAAAGAAAACAATTGAGCATTGTAGAGGCAATGTACATAAGAACATAAGAAATAGGAGCAGGAGTAGGCCATCTAGCCCCTCGAGCCTGCCCCGCCATTCAATAAGATCATGGCTGATCTGAAGTGGATCAGTTCCACTTACCCGCCTGATCCTTATAACCCCTAATTCCCTTACCGATCAGGAATCCATCTATCCGTGATTTAAACATCTTCAACGAGGTAGCCTCCACCACTTCAGTGGGCAGAGAATTCCAGAGATTCACCACCCTCTGAGAGAAGTTCCTCCTCAACTCTGTCCTAAACTGACCCCCCTTTATTTTGAGGCTGTGCCCTCTAGTTCTAGCTTCCTTTCTAAGTGGAAAGAATCTCTCCACCTCTACCCTATCCAGCCCCTTCATTATCTTATAGGTCTCTATAAGATCCCCCCCCAGCCTTCTAAATTCCAACGAGTACAAACCCAATCTGCTCAGTCTCTCCTCATAATCAACACCCATCACCTCTGGTATCAACCTGGTGAACCTTCTCTGCACTCCCTCCAAGGCCAATATATCCTTCCGCAAATAAGGGGACCAATACTGCACACAGTATTCCAGCTGCGGCCTCACCAATGCCCTGTACAGATGCAGCAAGACATCTCTGCTTTTATATTCTATCCCCCTTGCGATATAGGCCAACATCCCATTTGCCTTCTGGATCACCTGTTGCACCTGCAGACTGGGTTTTTGCGTCTCATGCGCAAGGACCCCCAGGTCCCTTTGCACAGTAGCATGTTGTAATTTTTTTCCATTTAGATAATAATCCAATTTGCTATTATTTCCTCCAAAGTGAATAACCTCGCATTTGTCAACGTTATACTCCATCTGCCAGATCCTCGCCCACTCACTCAGCCTGTCCAAATCTCTCTGCAGACCTTCTACGCCCTCCACACGATTCACTTTTCCACTTATCTTTGTGTTGTCTGCAAACTTTGTTACCCTACACTCAGTCCCCTCCTCCAGATCGTCTATATAAATGGTAAATAGTTGAGGCCCCAGTCCCGATCTCTGCGGCACGCCACTAGTTACCATCTGCCAACCAGAAAAGCACCCATTTATTCCGACTCTCTGCTTCCTGTCGGATAGCCAATCCCCAATCCACGCTAACACCCTACCCCCAACTCCATGTGACCCAATCTTCTTCAGCAACCTTTTGTGGGGCACCTTATCAAATGTAGATGTAAGTCACATGTCTGCGCTAGTGTTAGATGTCTGAGTGATAAGGAAGTAATGGAAAAACTTGGGCTTTTCATCTTGGAATTGAGGAATCTGAGAGATGATCTTTTCAAGGAATATATGATAGTTAAGGGAATAAGTTTGACACCAAATTGCAAGAATAGGATAAAAGAATACAAGTTCAAACTTGTAGTAGGTAAACTTAAGGAAGTTTTTCTTGATGATCAATGTGTGTAGTGGCCTTCTAGGTCAAATAGTGGAGGCAAAGCCTTCAAGCAACAATTAGGTGCTGCAATACTGGTTTGTTGGGTTTTTCTAGATGGTTAAGATAGTCTGATTGGACTTCCTCATGTAATACTCTTTGTCTCAATATTCATAACCTTACTTCAATCTACGTAGCGAGCCTGGGACGGTATCGCCGGGCTCACTTTTTTTCTGATTCCGCCGGTGAAGGTCCACACCAGCGGGGATCACGTATTGTCCCCAGCAATGGGTACCAAGCATGATGGCCTCGCTGATGGGACTGGAGGCCATTGAGGCCCCCTGGGAGGTTGGAGGTTGGGGGGGGTGGGGCGGCAGCGCAGGTACAGAATTGTTTCAAAACTTCCTGTTTTCCCGCCTGTTGGGCACTTAGAATGGTTTTGGGAAAATCCTGCCCGTAAACTATGTTAGTACTCTTATAAAGGCAATGAAAAGTATCCAGAATCACTCCCTGCCAAGTGAAGAATCAAATGTGATCCCTTACATCCTTGGACAGGATTTTCCAGTTTAGGGGCGAGCGCGGCTGGAAAAACTCGCCCATGAAGTAAGCACCAATTGAATGAAGTGCTTGTGCTCTCCACTCTACTCATATTCCAATTACTAACATCAACTGTAACAGTTTATATTTAATGTATAAATACATCCTTTATAACACATTATGTAGAAGTCTCTGCGTTGAAGGTTTGTGTAAGTCACTCAATATGCGACACAGTCCATCTATAAAGTGCACTGTGACAACTGATATTTCCAGTTGCTATTTCATCAAGAACTGTGCCATCATTAAGTATAAATAGATAATTGCTGCCTTCTGACAAAGAAACGGTATCACATGACACAGCTAATGATACATTATTCCAGCACTCAAAGGAACAAACATGGTGCCAATCCTGTGAAAATAAGCAGCTACTGGAAAATCTCATTTTACCTTCAAAGAACTTAATAAGAAAATGGAGGAAGTTTGGGAAGGGGGGAAGATCCAATTTGTGTTTTAAATTTCTGGAGTTTAACAAACTCTGAAAGGTGAGGTATGTCAAAAGAGATGGCCTCTAATCAAAAACAAGCTTCATTACGCATCTTGGTAAGCAAGACATGGGGGTGAATTTTCCCGTTCCGCCTGCCACGGAAATTGTAGCAGGCAAGGAGTGGACCATGGAAAGGTCCATTGACCTTGGACAGGATTTTCCAGTTTAGGGGCGAGTGCGGCTGGAAAAACTCGCCCATGAAGTAAGCACTAAGTTCCCTGAATTAGAGCAAACCTGTTTAAACACTCACATATCCAAACACTGAAACACCAACACTAGGGGAGCTCACAGGCTTCCTTACACTAGCTGCCAAGAATGGAACCTATGGTGTTCATGGTCTACATGCACTGGAGGGGCTGCAGAGGACATTCACCAGGATGTTGCCTGGAATGGAACACTTAAGTTATGAAGAGAGGCTGGATAGGCCTAGGTTGTTTTTGTTGGAACAGAGAAGACTGAGGGGTGACCTGACCGAGGCGTGCAAGATTGAGGGGCTCAGACAGAATGAATAAGGAGCAGCTGTTCCCCTTAGTTGAAGGGTCAGTCACAAAGGGATACAAGTTCAAGATGGGGGGGGGGGAGGGCAGAAGGTTTAGGGACGATGTGAGTAAAATCTTTTTTACCCAGAGGGTGGTGACGGTCTGGAATGTGCTGCCTGGGAGGGTGGTAGAGGCGAGTTGCCTCAAATCCTTTAAAAAGTATCTGGATGAGCAATTGGCATGTCATAACTTTCAAGGCTATGGAGCAAGTGCTGGTAAATGGGATTAGGTGAGAGGTCAGGTGTTTCACACATGTCGGTGTGGGCTTGATGGGCTGAAAGGTCTCTTCTGCACCGCATGATTCTGTGATTCTATGTACATCTACAAATAACATTTTCAATTTCTTTTATCCAAATTAAGAATCATTACATATTTATTTTCTGTAAACTGTAAGAGAAACTCAAATTATAGATTGCATCAGGGGTCAGATTTTTAAAAATTACTTCAAGTTCATGAATATGGGAGGTCAGTGCATTAGAATAGACAATCCAGGGGTAACAACATTATGGATGAGGATTTCAGCAGGAGATGAGCTAACCGGGTAGAGGCAGAGTCAGGCAATTGTACTTGCGTAACTCAAAAATATATAGATCAAAGCCATTCTGTAGACTTTGACAGAGTTGACCACGCCATCCACCTCCAACACCTCTGCACTGTCTTCTAGTTGGATGGGACTGCAGTCACTAGATTCCATTCTTTTCTATCTAATTTTAGCCATGGAATTGTCTGCAATTGCTCCTCATGTTACTGCTGCACCATTACCTCTGGTCTCCCGCAAGGATCTATACACGGCCTCCTGTTTCTAATCTTTGTGCTGTTCCTTAGAAGCATTGGTTTACACATGTGCATTGACGATATCCACCTCTAGCTTGCGGTGAGCTCTCTCGACCTCTATAGTGTCTCTAAATTGTCAGACTGCTGGTCCAACATCCTTTTGATTTGATTTGATTTGATTTATTATTGTCACATGTATTAACATACAGTGAAAAGTATTGTTTCTTGTGTGCTGTGAACATACTGTTCATAGAGAAGGAAACGAGAGAGTGCAGAATGTAGTGTAACAGTCATAGCTAGGGTGTAGAGAAAGATCAACTTAATGCAAGGTAAGTCCATTCAAAAGTCTGATGGCAGCAGCGAAGAAGCTGTTCTTGAGTCAGTTGGTACATGACCTCAGACTTTTGTATCTTTTTCCTGAAGGAAGAAGGTGGAAGAGAGAATGGTCTGGGGTGTGTGGGGTCCTTAATTATGCTGGCTCTTTGCCGAGGCAGTGGGAAGAGTCAACGGATGGGAGGCTGCTATCCAGCACTCAATCAGCAGATATTTCCTCCAATTAAAATCGGGTAAAATTAAGCCAACAGTCCCTATGACCATCTTTGTTCCCTAGCCACCGAGTCCATTCCGGACCCTGACAATTCTCTATGACTAAAACAGACTGTTCACAACTTTGGTATCATATTTGATGTTGGGATGAGCTTAAAGCCATATATCCACATCAATATTTAGACCTCCTGTTTCCAGCTCTGTCACATTGCCCCACGTATTTACCCTACTAATCCCTCTAACACGAGGGGGTAATTTAGCATGTCCAATCCACCTAACCTGCACATCTTTGGATTGTGGGAGGAAACCGGAGCACCCGGAGGAAACCCACGCAGACCCGGGGAGAACGTGCAAACTCCACACAATCATTCAAGGCTGGAATTAAACCGGGGTCTCTGGCATTGTGAGGCAGCAGTGCTAACCATTGTGCTACCGTGCCACAGTGCAGTCACTGTGGAAAACCTGGCCAGTTTGCACAGAAATGTTCCATAAACTTCAATATGATAAATGATCAGTTAATCTCTTTTTTTTAGTAATACTGAGCAAGCGATAACTATTATCAAGGACACCAGAAGGACTCTCCTTCTCTTTGAATAGAATAATGGGATGTTATATGTCCACTTGAGAGATCAAGCATGGTCTTACTTTAATGTCTCATCTGAAACGTGGCAAACCCCACAGTAAATCATTCCCTCAGTGCCGCGGTAACATGTCATTTTCTGCTGAATCCTGTGAAGTTTCAGAACAGAAAATATTTTTAACTGAATTTGCAGCCAGCATGAAGAACCTTGCATGAAATGGCCGCTTACGATGCATGCAAAACCAGCATCGTAAGCGGCCAATTAAGTCAAGCTGATAATCCAAGTCGATTTTACAGGTAGGTTTAAAAAACTTGGAAAGACACAAACAGAACTCCTCTTTAATGTTTTCACTGATAAAAATACATCCACTGTTGTTAAATTGTCTTTGTTTTATAGGACAGAATGGTTATAGCACAGAAAGCCGTTTGTCTTGACATGTCCCTACCAGTTCCCTAAAGGAACAAATCAGCTCATAAACAGCAATACCCAACCACAGTCATAAGTTAGCTGTGGAGCAAAATTGAGCAGTTCATTTAATGAAACTTGCTTGAAATAAAGCTTTGACAATTCAGCTCCATGTTTTTTTATAACCTTATTGATTAAAAATGTTCACAAATCCACACAATTGAAAGGATATTGCTTTTTGTTTTGACTCAGTAACCTATTGATGCATGCTGGGAAATTCTGCCACACCTGAGTGTCAAGATGTAGTTCGTCATTATTTTTCACTGGCCCTGGGAATGATTGAACTGAATTTAATGATTGCGACAATGCCAGTCACTGGAGAGCCGATAGCAACCCGCCACGACCTTTTCCAGAAGCTCTGAATGGGATTAAATCCCTATCAGGCACTTACGTGCCTGCCATCAGTGTTCCTGGGTCTTCCAGACAAAGATCTCGCCTCTGAGAGCTGCCAGTCCATTGGAGGCCAGCTGCCCTTCAGTACCAGCAGCGCCACCCAGAGTGCTGGTCATTACTGGTACTGTAGGTGGCCTACGAAGAGGAGCAGCCACGGAGGCCCAGGAACCCTTAAGTGGGGCTCCCTCGCTGGGGCTTGCGAAAGTGCGGGGTAGGGGGGAGTGGGATTATATTCATTGGAGTTTAGGAGGTTGAGGGGAGATCTGATAGAAACTTACAAGATAATGAACGGCTTAGATAGGATGGACGTAGGGAAGTTGTTTCCATTAACAGGGGAGACTAGGACGCGGGGGCACAGCCTTAGAATAAAAGGGAGTCACTTTAGAACAGAGATGAGGAGAAATTTCTTCAGCCAGAGAGTGGTGGGTCTGTGGAATTCATTGCCACAGAGGGCTGTGGAGGCCGAGACGTTGAGCGTCTTCAAGACAGAAATTGATAAATTCTTGATTTCTCGAGGAATTAAGGGCTATGGGGAGAGAGCGGGTAAATGGAGTTGAAATCAACCATGATTGAATGGTGGAGTGGACTCGATGGGCCGAATGGCCTTACTTCCGCTCCTATGTCTTATGGTCTTATGGTCTTATGGGTCGCTTGGAGGAGCAAGAATGGTCTGGTTTACCTGTGGGACTGCCCTTGCTCAAACACCAGCCCTCCTCCCACCATCCCTCCCCCTGAAGCCCACAGCCAAGCTATCATGGCATACCTGTTGGCGTGCCCACCTGGCATGGTTCTCTCATCATTGGTACTTAATCAGGGGGAGTGAGGACGACAGTGGGCCCTTCCCTCATGCTTTCTTGCCTTCCACCCCCATCCCCACCTCCCAGTCTACTCCTGTAGTGGGACATTAAATTCCCCCTATTCTTTCCATAAATCCTTTGTAACTTCTCACCAACAGTTTTCCTAATGGCCATACCTTTTCAGTTCTAACTTGCTGTTATTTTACTTTGAGCCGGACAGCAAAATATGATAGTAAAAGTATTACAACAAAAGTGAGACAAACAGGAACTAGATATAATTAGCAAATGCACAGGGAGGTGATGACCTAGTGGTATTATTGCTAGACTATTAATCCAGAAATTCAGCTAATGTCCCGGGGACCTGGCTTCGAATCCCACCACAGCAGATGGTGGAATTTGAGAGATGATGACCATGAAACCATTGCCGATTGTTGGAAAAACCTATCTGGTTCCTTCCTTTAGGGAAGGAAGTCTGCTGTCCTTACCTGGTCTGACCTACATGTGACTCCAGAGCCACAGCAATGTGGTTGACTCTCAACTACCCTTGGGCAACTAGGGATGGGCAATCAAAGCTGGCCAGCCAGCAGTGCCAATGTCCCACAAATTAATAAAAAATACTGGATTGAAGATGTTTAATTATATTTTTGATATGAATCTAATTGGCAAATCAGAAATAAGTTTTTATTATCTTTCAGGATTATCTACTTTTCTCATGGGGACTGAGGCAGCTGGGTGTTGTACAAATTTGTTGCAAATGATTAGGTGTGGTTTACTTAGAAGAGAAAAGAAAGACCAGCATTTATATGATGCCTTTCATGACCTCTGGATGTCCCAAAGTGCTTTACAGTCAATTAAATATTTTTGAAGTGAAATCGCTATTGTAATGTAGCAATGTTTAGCTGTTCCTTTGGACCAGAAAGTTAACTGTAGAATGCCACTGATTGAATGGCGGCACGGTAGCACAGTGGTTAGCACTACTGCTTCACAGCTCCAGGGACCTGGGTTCGATTCCCGGCTCGGGTCACTGTCTGTGTGGAGTTTGCACATTGTCTGCGTGTGTTTCCTCCGGGTGCTCCGGTTTCCTCCCACAGTCCAAAGATGTGCGGGTTAGGTTGATTGGCCGTGCTAAAGTTGCCCCTTAGTGTCCTGGGATGTGTGGATTAGCGGGTAAAATATGTAGGGATATGGGAGTAGGGCCTGGGTGGGATTGTGGTCGGTGCAGACTCGATGGGCCGAATGGCCTCTTTCTGCACTGTAGGGTTTCTATGATATACATTTACCTGAAACTGTTCTTCCTACTATTTTAATAAGGGAATTAACCCTTTCAAAGGATTTGTGCAAAGGGAACTTCTTGGTGATCACATTTGAGTGTTTCTTTGACAGTGTTCCACGCTGTTGGATGTGATATTTGCAAGCTACAGTGTCACAAACTACGCTGATGTTATCAGCAAGGACGTCTCAATGTGAGACACATGTCATGGTGGTGTATGTTATTGTTTTTTTTCAAATAGTGTGTGAAATTACTCATGAGAAAAAGCAGTCCAGTCGTAGCGAATCAATTACTAAAGGTTATTTATTAAATGAAAGAAAAGACAAATACACACAAACAGGGCTATGATTCTATAAGACACATAAACACTGGAGTAATACACATGCCCACAGTTTTATCTGGAAATTACCCCTTATTCCAAACTATATCTACGATACCTGAACTCTGTAAGACTTCCTCATTCCCCAAACAACTTCCATCTGAAACAAATCCATCAGTTGAATCCAGCTTATAGTTACCACCCAATGCCAAGAGGATGATCCAGTCTGGGAAGCACTTTTACCTGGTTAAGTGAAGATAGGTAAATTGCCATTACAAAGGTTTCTGCATTAACTTAGTTGTAAGACTTTACAAAGGACCTCTGTGGTTAGCTGACTTGCCATTAGAGGTTACCCTGGCCTTCCTGTAAGATGTTAAACTTGCCTTCTGGTCAGATGTTAAACTGGCCTCTCCAGTTAGATGTAGAACTGGTCTGTCTGCTTCTGCCAGAGTTGACAATTATACCCCCGGCTTTCTTTGATTCTGCTCACCGTATTGGGCCATCTGTCTCTCCTACATTCCTGACTCTCGAATATTAGTATCTCATCTCTCAGTCATCCTGGTAAACTGCTTCCTAATGATAGGGTGATTTACATCTGATTTTATCTAGATGTCTGCTAATCTCGTTACTGGGAAAATGACGTTGCTCATCAGCCCCTTTGAATGAAGACTGCTAGCTGATTCTCTCCTGTTGGTAGGTAGATCATATCCCATCATTCTCTTTGTTAATTCTGGGTCTTGTTGTCACCAGGCAAATCCATGATAAAAGATAATTCTGACAACATGCTATTTTGACTGAAGCAATTGATTTATCTTCATTAGCAGCCACATAGAGGGTTACAAATAAAGAATTGGGAAACTTGATCGAAACCTGGCGCCAACCTAGCTACTGCTCATCTTCTTTGTAAACAGAGGTGGGCTCTGGGTGAGAGACCAAACTACTCTTAGGAAGCAGCCCTATCTCTGAAGTTTATTAAGGCAGCTGAGTGCCTCCATTTTAACTCCAGTTTTCATTTTTAACATCCGCAGGCGAGGATTCCCTGACCTGCAGAATCCTGGCGTATGAAAGGAGACAAAGGCCAGGTCCATGAGGTAATTTATTGCACTGCTTGTGGACCAGGAGTTGTGCTTGCCCCAGACCTCTCAGTCTTATTTCTTAAGCAGCCTGCAAGGCGACCCCGACTTTACAAAGGTACACACACCACATAATCATCTGACAGCACTGCCTCTAATGTGTGACTCGCCTGCCATGATGCCCAATTTCTCTCATCCTTTCAGTGTTCAACTTTATTAAAGTTTATTTCTTAGTGTCACAAGAAGGCTGACATTAATGCTGCAATGAAGTTACTGTGAAAATCCCCTAGTCGCCACACTCTGGCGCCTGTTCGGGTACACTGAGGGAGAATTTAGCATGGTCAATGCTCCTAACCAGCACGTCTTTCGGACTGTGGGAGGAAACCGGAGCACCCGGAGGAAACCCATGCAGACACGGGGAGAGCGTGCAGACTCCGCACAGACCTGGGAATTGAACCCGGGTCCCTGGCGCTGTGAGGCAGCAGTGCTAACCACCGTGCCATTGTGACTTGCCTCTTTGAAGTCCAATTCCATTCACCCATCGATATTTGATTAACTCTCCCGTGATGTTCAACTTTGTCACCTTGTCTGATTCTCTTCAACTCGCCAATATTTGACTTCACCCCTGCAATGTTTAACTTTCCCTGCTCTCCCACCACCCCCAATAAAGTTGAATTCTCCCACCCTTATGCTGCTGGATTTACCTGTTTCCTGGCTACTTTCTATCCTAACAGAAAGCTAGCCTGTCAATCGAAAACCTGTTGAACAAATTTAGAGCAGGTCATACAGCTAAATTTGGCAATGCACGTGGGAAACCCATTCTTCCAGGTTTCCCTCTGAAAATGGCATTCCCTAGTCATTTAGTTCCCAGTTACTATTGGGCCATAAAAACTACTTGTTTTGGTCAGCAGATGGCAGAATGGAGCCCAGCCATCAACATCAGAAAAGATCAGCTTCTTGCTGTTAAATTCTAAAATGTGTTCAATCTCTGAGTGTTAAGACCATTGTTCAGTATTTTTAGTTGGATATTTAAAGTTGAATTGCCAAAAAATGTCCTGTTTTATCTGCTATGCTGTATTTTTGAATCCATTCCCCAGTATTGTTTTCTGTTCCTAATCTGAAACCTAAACCAAGGAAGATTTATTCATAGAATCCTACAGTGCAGGAGGAGGCATTCGGCCCATCGAGTCTGCACCGACCATAATCCCACCCAGGCTCTATCCCCATAAACATATCCTAGCTAGTCCCCCTGACACTAAGGGGCAATTTAGCATGGCTAATCCACCTGACCTACACATCTTTGGACTGTGGGAGAAAACCGGAGCACCTGGAGGAAACCCATGCAGACACAGGGGGAACATGCAAACTCCTTACAGACAATGACCCAAGCCGGGCATCGAACCCGGGTCCCTGGCATGTGAGGCAGCAGTGCTAACTACTGTGCCACCATGCCACCCCTTGTGTTATTATGTCTCCTGCATCATTGTAGAATGTGGCTATAGATCTTTTTTTTTCATTCTTTTGTGGGACATGGGCGTCGCTGGCTGACCAGCGTTTACTGCCCATCCCTAGTTACCCTTGAGAAGGTGGTGGTGAGCTGCCTTCTTGAATCACGATGTGGAGATGCCGGCGTTGGACTGGGGTAAACGCACGGGACCTTCAACCGATGCTATACACTAGATACATCGATGACATTTTCTTCCTTTGGACTCATGGTGAACAATCACTGAAACAACTCTATGATGACATCAACAAGTTCCATCCCACCATCAGACTCACCATAGACTACTCTCCGGAATCGGTTGCATTCTTGGACACACGCATCTCCATTAAGGACGGTCACCTCAGCACCTCACTGTACCGCAAGCCCACGGATAACCTCACGATGCTCCACTTCTCCAGCTTCCACCCTAAACACGTTAAAGAAGCCATCCCCTACGGACAAGCTCTCCGTATATACAGGATCTGCTCGGATGAGGAGGATCGCAACAGACACCTCCAGACGCTGAAAGATGCCCTCATAAGAACAGGATATGGCGCTCGACTCATTGATCAACAGTTCCAACGCGCCACAGCGAAAAACCGCACCGACCTCCTCAGAAGACAAACACGGGACACAGTGGACAGAGTACCCTTCGTTGTCCAGTACTTCCCCGGAGCGGAGAAGCTACGGCATCTCCTCCGGAGCCTTCAACATGTCATTGATGAAGACGAACATCTCGCCAAGACCATCCCCACACCCCCACTTCTTGCCTTCAAACAACCGCACAACCTCAAACAGACCATTGTCCGCAGCAAACTACCCAGCCTTCAGGAGAACAGTGACCATGACACCACACAACCCTGCCACAGCAACCTCTGCAAGACGTGCCGGATCATCGACACAGATGCCATCATCTCACGTGAGAACACCATCCACCAGGTACATGGTACATACTCTTGCAACTCGGCCAACGTTGTCTACCTGATACGCTGCAAGAAAGGATGTCCCGAGGCATGGTACATTGGGGAAACTATGCAGACGCTGCGACAACGGATGAATGAACACCGCTCGACAATCACCAGGCAAGACTGTTCTCTTCCTGTTGGGGAGCACTTCAGCGGTCACGGGCATTCGGCCTCTGATATTCGGGTAAGCGTTCTCCAAGGCGGCCTTCGCGACACACGACGGCGCAGAGTCGCTGAGCAGAAACTGATAGCCAAGTTCCCCACACACGAGGATGGCCTCAACCGGGATATTGGGTTCATGTCACACTATTTGTAACTCCCAGAGTTTCACTGGCTGTCTTGTCTGGAGACAATACACATCTTTTTAGCCTGTCTTGATGCTCTCTCCACTCACGTTGTTTTGTTTCTTAAAGACTTGATTAGTTGTAAGTATTCACATTCCAACCATTATTCATGTAAATTGAGTTTGTGTCTTTATATGCTCTGTTTGTAAACAGAATTCCCACTCACCTGAAGAAGGGGCTTGGAGCTCCGAAAGCTTGTGTGGCTTTTGCTACCAAATAAACCTGTTGGACTTTAACCTGGTGTTGTTATCCTTCTTGAATCACTACAGTCCACGTGCTGTGGGTTGACCCACAATGCCGTTAGGGAGGGAATTCCAGGATTTTGACCAAGCGACTGCGAAGGAACGGCGATATATTTCCAAGTCAGGACAATGAGTGGCTTGAAGGGAACTTGCAGGTGGTGGTGTTCTCATGAATCTGCTGCCTTTGTCCTTCTGGATGGAAGTGGTCGTGATACCGTCAGATTTCGCTGAAAAATTCTCATTTTAATGATCTCTTCTCCCATGAACTGACCCTCACCCGCTCTCTAAACCAAACACCATTAGCTAGCTGAGTGAACTGTGGCAACATCTCTGTTAGGAGGCAATTTGTCACTCAGGAAAACAACAGTAGTTTAGAAGTGAATCAACCTCCGATTGTTAATCTCTCTAACACCCACTTCTGTCTGCTCGAATTTGCTGTCAATCATCAGCCCACTCTCTCGACTGGTCCAGCAGAAGAGAAGTTTCTGTCACCTAGCGAATCATGATTACATATCCCATCGCTCCCGAGTGGAGCTTCGATAAAACAGCACACAGCATCATGAGCTCACTAATTTTCCAAAGAAGGAACATGGAATTTGATACAACCTTTTATGATCTCTTCATCGGCAATTATATAGTAATACACACTCAAGTTTTCTTTTCATTCGTTCATGGGACATGGGCGTCGCTGGCTGGCCAGCATTTGTTGCCCATCCCTAGTTGCCCTTGGAGGACAGTTGGGAGTCAACCACATTGCTGTGGCTCTGGAGTCATATGTAGGCCAGACCAGGTAAGGATGGCAGATTTCCTTCCCATAGGACATCAGCAAATCAGATGGGTTTTTCCGGCAATTGACAATGGTTTCATGGTCAGCAGTAGATTCTTAATTCCAGATTTTTAAAATTGAATTCAAATTCCACCATCTGCTGTGGTGGGATTCGAACTTACTTCTTTAATAAGTGTGTAGAAAACTGTGTGCCAAGGAAGCCACGTGTACCACGTGTTTCCCAACCGGAAACCGTAGATGAACAGGGATATCCACTGCCTGCTGAAGTCCAGGTCTGAGACTCTGACCAATACATGAAAGTCATGATGTGGAGATGCCGGCGTTGGACTGAGGTAAACACAGTAAGAAGTCTCACAACACCAGGTTAAAGTCCAACAGGTTTATTTGGTAGCAAAATCCACTAGCTTTCGGAGCGCTGCTCCTTCATCAGGTAAGTGGGAGTTCTGAAGTGACGCTATGACAACGGATGAATGAACACCGCTCGACAATCACCAGCCAAGAGTGTTCTCTTCCTGTTGGAGAACACTTCAGCGGTCACGGGCATTCGGCCTCTGATCTTCGGGTAAGCGTTCTCCAAGGCGGCCTTCACGACACACGACAGCGCAGAGTCGCTGAGCAGAGACTGATAGCCAAGTTCCGCACACATGAGGACGACCTCAACCGGGATCTTGGGTTCAGGTCACATTATCTGTAACCCCCATGATGTGCCTGGGCTTGCAAAATCTCACTAACTGTCCTGTCGGGAGACAATACACATCTCTTTAACTTGTGCTTAACGCTCTCTCCACTCACATTGTCTGTACCTTTAAGACTTAATTAACTATAAAGATTCGCATTCCAACCATTATTTTGTAAACTGAGTTTGTGTCTTTATATGTCCTGTTTGTGAACAGAACTCCCACTTACCTGACGAAGGAGCAGCACTCCGAAAGCTAGTGGATTTTGCTACCAAATAAACCTGTTGGACTTTAACCTGGTGTTGTGAGGCTTCTTACAATACATGAAAGCCAGATATGATCTAAGGAGATCCACCAAAGATGCTAAAAGACAGTACCGGACCAAGCTAGAGTCCCAGGCTAGCCATACCGACCCCTGCCGACTATGGAAAAGACTGCAAGACATAACAGGCTATAAGATGCATGTAAAATCGCTGGCTCCAACGCACCCCTCCCTGATGAGCTTAATGCATTTTATGCCTGTTTGAGCAAGAGTCAGTGAGAGCACGCCCTCCACCCAACAAGCCTCAGACGAACCTGAATCCAAAGTCACCATTGTAGACGTCTGAGCAGCTTTCTTGAAGGTCAACCCATGGAAAGCGACTAGCTTGGATGGGGTGCCTGGACGAACACTCAGGTGCTGCGCGGATCAGCTGGCAGGGGTATTCGCAGCCATCCTCAACTTCTTGGTGACGGGGGATTAGCAATGTAAATACATGGGGTTACGGAGTAGAGCCTGAGTGTGATTATTGTCAGTTCAAACTCGATGGGCTGAATGGCCTCCTTCTGCACAGTTGGGATTCTATGATTCAATGATTCAATGAAAAGCAGAAGGTCATACAGCATCTAGTGAGAGAGGGAGGGGTGAGGCGGTGGTATAGTGGAATTGTCACTGGACTATTATCACTAGGACTAGTAATCTGGGAACTCAGGGTAATGCTCTGGGGACCTGGGTACAATCCCAGGATTTCAATTTTATTGAATTTGAATTCAATAAAAATTTAGAACTAAAAAATCTAATGACGACCATAAAATCATAGTCGGTTCTTGTAAAAACTCATCTGGTTCACTCATGTCTTTTGGGGAAGGAAATCTGCTATCCTTACCCGGTCTGGTCTACATGTGACTCCAGACCCACAGCAACGTGGTTGACTCTTAAGTGCTCTCTGTAATGGCCTAGCAAGCCATTCAGTTCAAGGGCAATTAGGGATGGGCAATAAATAAATGCTGGCCCTGACAGCGAAGCCCACATCCCATGAATGAATAAAAGAAACAGAGTTAACCTCAGATGACCTTCCCTCAGATCTGGCAGATGCTAAGTCTGAACAGCTTTTGAGTGAGTATTGGGCAAGGGGAGAGGAATGTGATAGGGTGAAAAGTGGAAGTGATTAAATGATAAAAATAATGTTGGCAAAGGAAGGATATAATGAGACAAGCACAGGAAGAAAAGATGGGAAGTGTAAATGATGAGAACAGAATGGTGGGGTGGTTGGCGGGTGGGGGAGTACATGAAATCAGGAAGGAGGGGAATGTTCTTGTAGGCCAGGAATGTGCTGGAATGCAGTAATGCCCCAGCGGTAATGCCCCAGTGATGCCCATTGCCACACCAGCCGTATGTCAGTCGGAGAATCCCCACCTCACTCCGAGAGCCTTGTAGCCCTAGAGCTGCACTGCTCCCAGTGACTTACATAGAAACGTAGAAGATAGGAGCAGGAGGAGGCCATTTGGCCCTTCGAGCCTGCTCTGCCATTCATTACGATCATGGCTGATCATCCAACTCAATTGCCTAATCCTACTTTTTCCCTATAATCTTTGATCCCATTCGCCCCAAGTGCTATGTCCAGCCGCCTCTTGAATACATTCAATGTTTTCGCATCAACTACTTCCTGTGGTAATGAATTCCACAGGCTCACCACTCTTTGGGTGAAGAAATGTCTCCTCACCTCCGTCCTAAATGGTCTACCCCGAATCTTCAGACTGTGGCCCTTGGTTCTGGACTCCCCCACCATTGGGAACATCCTCCCTGCATCTACCCTGTCTAGTACTGTAGAATTTTATAAGTTTCTATGAGTTTCCCCCTCATTCGTCTGAACTCCAGCGAAAACAATCCTAACCTAGTCAATCTCTCCTCATACATCAGTCCCACCATCCCCAGAATCAGCCTGGTAAACCTACATACAACCATTGTCTGTTGTGGTAGGGACGTCCTCGGAGTTTGGGTTAAATCACGTTAGGAGAAGAGCAGCGAATAGGGGCTTCATTCTGCCAAGTGATTTACACTGTACTTGGCCAGTGAGTACGTCAACCTGATATTGAAACAAAATTCGCAATTTAAACATCTTGATAAGCACAAAATACAGAAAATAAAAAAATCATTGGCCGGAATTTTAGCAACCTACCCACCACATGAATTGGAGCAGGTGAGGGGCGGGGGTATGAGAAGGGCCGTTGACCTCGGGCAGGATTTTATCACTTCGGGAAGAGCGAGGCCGTAAAGTCCTGTTCATTGCGTCAAGAGATTTTCAAACTTATGCCATCAAGCCACTCACCATCCTGACTTGGAAATATATTGGTATTTGCTCACTGTCTCTGGGTCAAAATCGTGCAACAGGCGGCTGGGAACACCACCATCTAGAAGTTCCCCTCCAAGTCACCCACCATTCTGTCTTAGTAATATATCACCGTTCCTTCACTGTAGCTGGGTCAAATTCCTGGAACTCCCTCCCCAACAGCACTGTGGGTGTATCTACACCTTAGGGACTGCATCGGATCAAGAAGGCAGCTCACCACCACCTTCTCAATGGCAATTGGGAATGGGCAATAAATGCTGGCCAAGCCAGCGATGCCCACATCCCATAAATATATTTTAAAAATCATTGCTGGCGCACGTAATCTGCTACTCCAGGTTCTATCTAGTTGGATTCTGGACCACATTGACGAGTCCGCTGCATCTTTGGTGGCCTTTGGCCGCTGAGGTTTTTCTATGCTTCAAGGGTGATAGTCTTTTCCCATAATAAATCCAGTGTTTGTCTTGGTGCATCATAAGTGCCAAAACTGGTTTGTCTGCCTCGCATAATGATGTCAGATTGCCAAGACTGGAGTGACCTGAACACTGCCGTGTTATTCATTTTCTTATGCGGAAGTCTGTGTTCCAGCTGACCGTTTTTTGTTTACAGGCTGCAATTATAATGTGCTTCACTTCTTGCCCTTGGTGTTTTGTGCAATACTGATACGGTAAAAGAGGTAATTAGCTGTTCCTCACAGGCAGCCCAGTCCTGTTTCAGATTTATATAATTGCCTGGCGATTACCTGCAGGATAGATCTTGTCATAAAGCTATTTTGGCTGACATTACAAATTCTGCGATCTATTGTGGTTGCTGAAATTTATTTTTGAAAATAAAATGAAAAACCTCCACCTTATTACATCTTTCAGAATATCCCAAAGCATTTCATGGTGGCACAGTTGTTAGCACTGCGGCCTCACAGCGCCAGGGACCTGGGTTCGATTCCTGGCTTGGGTCACTATCTGTGCAGAGTCTGCACATTCTCCCAGTGTCTGCGTGGGTTTCCTCCGGGTGCTCTGGTTTCCTCCCACAATCCGAAAGAGGTGCTGGTTAGGTGCATTGGCCATGCTAAATTCTCCCTCAGTGTACCCGAACGGTGCTGGAGTGTGGCCACTAGAGGGTTTTCACAGTAACTTCATTATAGTGTTAATGTAAACCTATTTGTGACACTAATAATAAATAAAGTACTTTGAAATGTGGTCATTCTTGCTGTATAAATGCACGTGACAACAAATGAAGAGGGCACTCAGTAGAGCACATACCTCTCCCACACTGTGCTAACTCAACATTATTACGATGACGCCGCTCTTCCTTGAGGCTTTTCCCGGCCTGGTTTATGATTAGTAACTACAAAACTGAGAAAACAAATCTTTTTATTAAGAGCTTCCATTTCACTGAGTAAGCTTCAGGCCAATCTACATCCAACAACCTGCTCTGAAAACTCTGCTCACAGTCTGACAGCTGTAAGAATTTCCACCGCAACAGTTGAGACAATCCATAACATTTTAAAACAATTAACATTTAAAATGATACATCCCACAACCCACTCACAATAATGCAGGATCTCAACACTGCACTGAAATTTCAAGATGTGGAGATGCCGGCGTTGGACTGGGGTAAACACAGTAAGAAGTTTAACAACACCAGGTTAAAGTCCAACAGGTTTATTTGGTAGCCTGCAGCCCGTGTGGCTTTTGCTACCAAATAAACCTGTTGGACTTTAACCTGGTGTTGTTAAACTTCTTACTGAAATTTCAATCCAGCTTAGGTGCGTATGTTCTGGAATGAAGCTTGACCTCACAACCTTCCGACTAAAAATATTTATAGGGCCAATTTAAGGTTTCATAGAACCCATAGAACCTTACAGTGCAGAAGGTGGCTATTCGGCCCATCGAGTCTATAGCGACCACAATCCCACCCAGGCCCTATCCCCACACCCCCATGCATTTACCCTAGCTAGTCCCCCCAATCCACCTAACCCGCACATCTTTGGACTGTGGGAGGAAACCGGAGCACCCAGAGGAAACCCACGCAGATACGGGGAGAATGTGCAAACTCCACACAGACAGTGACCCAAGCTAGGAATCGAACCTGGTTCCCTGGCGCTGTGAGGCAGCAATGCTAACCACCGTGCCACCGTGCCGCCCCTTCTGTACTTCCAGCAGAAACTGTATTGTGGGAAACTCTAGATGGACTGTTGCGATTTTCCAGCCATTTGATATTAATTAATTGAAAATCGTCTGCCTTGTAAATGAAGCACACCTCAACTGAATTGTTCATGCCGCACTGTTTTGAAATTCCGATGCCCCAGTTGAGCAGGAGGTGAGCTTGCACCTAATTAATGGCACCCAGCATCTGCAGGAGTCAAGAGCTACCTGCTTGATGCCAATGGCAAAGGCAGACAGTGGCCATGATGGGGCCTGCCGCTGCCTTGCCAAAGGGAGCAAGCAACTCCTCAGGGGGCCAGCAGCACAAAAGCATAAGGCAGAGCACCAATCGGGCAAAGCTGAGATGATGTGTATGATCTGCTGCGTACTCAAGGGCCTGATCACTTTAAACATCACAGAATAAACTTTCCCATTGCATCACAGCAAACCCAACATTCGTGACAACACGTGCACCGGACCTGGTTTCATGAAAATGACAGTCCCAGCCTCTCTTGTAATAAACTCCAAAAGGGGTTTAATGGGCCATTAATTTGAGGTGAACAGGTTCTACTTTCCCTTCTCACCTCTAGCCCCGACCATTACTTTGAAACTTGCAGGCTGTCCTGGAGAAGTTGGGATCCAGATATGACCTCCAGAGCACAATTTCTAAATCAACCCACACCTGGTCCCAACCCCGCCAGCTGGTGAAAGTCTGACACCAAGGGGGCAATTTTCCCATCCCGCTGCATTGTTTTTGTAGCGCAGTGGGCCTGGAGACTTGAGTGGAGACCGTTTCGCGGGCTCCCTGCTGGGCGCCATGGTCTTTGTATGTCTCCGGCAGCCGGATTTCCGGCACTGTCAGCTCCATGCCGATTTCTGGTGAGGAGCTGAATAAATTATTCAAATGTGCATCTCCATCTCCTTTAAATGTAATTAGCGGGCCCTGGGACTGAAGTCTCCGGGCCCACTAGCCTCTCCCCGCCTTGCCAGGAGTGTTTCACTCCAGCGGGATTTACTATACTTGTGGGTAGCTAGCAGTCCGACCCCTCTGGTGTGAAGGAGGGCAATCGAGGCCCCCCCCAAAGGGTTGGGAGCCGGGGAGGATGCCCCCAGACATTGCTACCTTGGCCATGCCAGCCTGTGCCCCCTGGCACTGCCAAAGGGCAACGTGCCAATGCCCAGGCGATACGTTGGCACTGCGCACTGGGCATCAGGCAGTTTCAAGGGGGTGGGGCCTAATGGGGGGCCTATGTGGGGAATCGGAGGGAGGATTGGGAGATTGGGGCTGTGGGGGGGAGGGTGGTGGGACATCGAGGTGGTCTAGGGGCGGGGTGGAGGCTGGCCCAGGCATATTCGGGGGACCAGCGGTTGGGAGGCTGGCAGTGGGGGGGTCGCACAGCTGGTGATGCTGGCAGTGATCCACATGCACCGATCGTGGCACTGACAGATTGGCGCATGTGCGATGGCCCGGTCAGCACTATGCTGCCGGCCTCTCCAGCGGGAATAGACCCCGTCCACTGATTTTTAGACTGATTTACGCTAGTGCACTCTGCAGTACACAGGGTGTGGGAGATTCATTTTGAAAAAGCCAGCGTGATTTACTCCAGTTTTTACGCAAATTCGACACTTAGAATTTTTTTGGGAGAATCACCCCCTCCAACCTTTAGCTGGAATACACAATTAGCTGTTTGTTCTCAGAGGGCAGCCGTAGAGTTCTTTATATTGCATTAGCTTTTGATTCACCTTTCCCACCTTGCTGATATGTGAATTTTCTCAGCGGTGAAGGGACAAAGGGGGAATCCTGAGATTGGTGGTGGTGGCTGGGTGAGAATGGGGTGGTGGCGTATCGAGGAAGCCTGGCCATCCATACAAAGTTGTGTCGGGTGGAATTCTCAACTGATGGCCTCAGCCAAAAAGATGGGATCTTTAGCAACTCAGGAACTTGATGATGGCTTCAGCTCTTTAACTGAGCCACAATATTAGCATGCCATCAAAGATGTGTAGATGCTGGCGTTGGACTGGGGTGGGCACACTAAGAAGTCTCACAACACCAGGTTAAAGTCCAACAGGTTTATTTGGTATCACAAGCTTTCAGAGCGCTGCTCCTTCATTAGGTGAGTAATGAAGGAGCAGCGCTTTGAAAGCTCGTGATACCAAATAAGTCCAAAGATGTGCAGGTTAGGTGGATTGGGCCATGCTAAATTGCCCCTTAGTGTCTAAAGATGTGTAGGTTAGGGGGATTAGCCATGGTAAAAGGCCCATGGTGAATGTATGGGGTTACGGGGATATGGCAACGTGGAGGACCAGGGTGGGATGTTCTTTTGAAGAGTTTGCACTGTAGGATTCTATGATTCTATGAGTTGGCACAGACTTGATGGGCTGAATGGCCTCTTTCTGCTCTGTAGGTATTCTAGGGTTCTATCGTACAGTATGGTATAGAGCATTGAATGCAGCCATTCAAGAAAGCAGTTCACCACGACCTTCTCAAGGGTAATTGGGGATGGGAAATCTCTTGTTCCAGGAGGTGTCATACGTCAGTAATGACCTGCTGTGAAAATCTGAATCTTCTGAGGCATCGCAGACCCAGTGCTGGAGATCTAATTTCCTTGGAGCTGGATCTCTGAGAGGGAGTTAGTGCGCTCCCACTGATAGGTTTGAAGGTGGGGTTGGCTTGTTTCATCCAGTGTGCGGCCAGCCCGCTGCTTAGTCACCCACTTCTGACTCCACCGCAGTTATACCAGCGGTGCGGCTGGCATTGGGTGGGCTGCCCACCAGTTGGCAAACGCAGGTCTTTAAGTTATTAATTAATGAAATTGATGGTAGGGCCCATACCAAATGGCATTTTCTGTGTGGATGGGGGTTGTGAGGTGGGGGCCTGGTGTTTGGGGGGAGGTGGGTGGGTACCGGTATTGACTGTGTGGGTGGGGGTTTGGAGGTGGGGGTCCGATGTTTGGGGTAAAGGGGGGTGGTGGGTGCCGGCACTGACTGTTGGGAGGTGGGTGGTGATGCGTGCCAGCTCTGATTGCTGGGGGTGAATGCCAGCTCTGATCAGAATGATGTGGGAGTTGTGGTGGAGGGGAATCCCTGAGACCTCTATAATGTGGTGGGGGGGGAGGTAACTTTTTGGTCTGATCCTCTAAACATGGTAATGAATGATTTCAAATGGAAATTGAACTAATATTTGGGCGGCACGGTAGCACAGTGGTTAGCAGTGCTGCTTCACAGCGCCAGGGACCCGGGTCCGATTCCCGGCTTGGGTCACTGTCTGTGTGGAGTTTGCATGTTCTCCCCATGTCTGCGTGGGTTTCCTCCGGGTGCTCCGATTTCCTCCCACAGTCTGAAAGACGTGCTGGTTAGGTGCATTGACCCGAACAGGCACCGGATTATGGCGACTGGGGAAATTTCACAGTAACTTCATTGCAGTGTTAATGCAAGCCTTACTTGTGATTAATAAATAAACTTTAAACTTTAATACTTGAAGGAAGTAAAATTTCCAGGGCTAAGGGAGATGGAGCTGGGAAATATAAGTAACTGGATTGCTATACAGAGCCGGTATGAGCCAATGGGTAACACAAAAATAAGTGGGATAGTAAGTTGCAACGAGGAAAAGATGAGTGGGCCAGAGTGTGGGAGGTGGATTTTAACATGGATATGTGTGAGGTTATCCATTTTGATCGGAAAAATGGAAAGGTAACTTATGCAAATGGAGAGAGACTTCAGGGTGCTTCGATGGTTAGTTAGGAAGGTTCAGTCGCTAGGTATACATGGGGAGGTAGTAAATTGGATAAGACACTGGCTCAATGGAAGAACACAGTAAGAAGTTTAACAACACCAGGTTAAAGTCCAACAGGTTTATTTGGTAGCAAAAGCCACACAAGCTTTCGGAGCTCTTAGCCCCTTCTTCAGGTGAGTGGGAATTCTGTTCACAAACAGAGCTTATAAAGACACAGACTCAATTTACATGAATAATGGTTGGAATGCGAATACTTACAACTAATCAAGTCTTTAAGAAACAAAACAATGTGAGTGGAGAGAGCATCAAGACAGGCTAAAAAGATGTGTATTGTCTCCAGACAAGACAGCCAGTGAAACTCTGTGGGAGTTACAAATAGTGTGACATGAACCCAATATCCCGGTTGAGGCCGTCCTCGTGTGTGCGGAACTTGGCTATCAGTTTCTGCTCAGCGACTCTGCGCTGTCGTGTGTCGCGAAGGCCGCCTTGGAGAACGCTTACCCGAATATCAGAGGCCGAATGCCCGTGACCGCTGAAGTGCTCCCCAACAGGAAGAGAACAGTCTTGCCTGGTGATTGTCGAGCGGTGTTCATTCATCCGTTGTCGCAGCGTCTGCATAGTTTCCCCAATGTACCATGCCTCGGGACATCCTTTCTTGCAGCGTATCAGGTAGACAACGTTGGTCGAATTGCAAGAGTATGTACCGTGTACCTGGTGGATGGTGTTCTCACGTGAGATGATGGCATCTGTGTCGATGATCCGGCACGTCTTGCAGAGGTTGCTGTGGCAGGGTTGTGTGGTGTCATGGTCACTGTTCTCCTGAAGGCTGGGTAGTTTGCTGCGGACAATGGTCTGTTTGAGGTTGTGCGGTTGTTTGAAGGCAAGAAGTGGGGGTGTGGGGATGGCCTTGGCGAGATGTTCGTCTTCATCAATGACATGTTGAAGGCTCCGGAGGAGATGCCGTAGCTTCTCCGCTCCGGGGAAGTACTGGACGACGAAGGGTACTCTGTCTACTGTGTCCCGTGTTTGTCTTCTGAGGAGGTCGGTGCGGTTTTTCGCTGTGGCGCGTTGGAACTGTTGATCAATGAGTCTAGCGCCATATCCTGTTCTTATGAGGGCATCTTTCAGCGTCTGGAGGTGTCTGTTGCGATCCTCCTCATCCGAGCAGATCCTGTGTATTCGGAGGGCTTGTCCGTAGGGGATGGCTTCTTTAACGTGTTAAAGGAATGAACCTGTTGGACTTTAACCTGGTGTTGTTAAACTTCTTACTGTGTTTACCCCAGTCCAATGCCGGCATCTCCACATCAATGGAAGAAGCCAGAGAGTGGTTGTGGAGGATTGCTCCTCTGAGTGGAGGCCTGTGACTAGTGGTGTGCCGCAGGGATCGGTGTTGGGGCCATTGTTGTTTGTCATCTATATCAATGATCTGGATGATAATGTGGTCAATTGGATCAGCAAGTTTGCTGATGATACAAAGATTGGAGGTGTAGTGGACAGTGAGGAAGGTTTTCAAAGCTTGCAGAGGGATTTGGACCAACTAGAAAAATGGGCTGAAAAATGGCAAATGGAATTTAACACAGACAAGTGTGAGATATTGCACTTTGGAAGGACAAATCAAAGTAGAACGTACAGGGTAAATGGTAGGACTCTGAAGAGTGCAGTTGAACAGAGGGATCTGGGAATACAGGTACAGAATTCCCTAAAAGTGACGTCACAGGTGGATAGGGTCGTAAAGAGTGCCTTTGGTACATTGGCCTTTATAAATCGGAGTATCGAGTATAAAAGTTGGAGTGTTATGGTAAGGTTATATAAGGCATTGGTGAGGCCGAATTTGGAGTATTGTGTACAGTTTTGGTCACCTAGTTACAGGAAGGATGTAAATAAGATTGAAAGAGTGCAGAGAAGGTTCACAAGGATGTTGCCGGGACTTGAGAAGCTGAGTTACAGGGAGAGATTGAATAGGTTGGGACTTTATTCCCTGGAGCGTAGAAGATTGAGGGGAGATTTGATAGAGGTGTATAGGATTTTGATGGGTACAGATAGAGTGAATGCAAGCAGGCTTTTTCCGCTGAGGCTAGGGGAGAAAAAAACCAGAGGGCATGGGTTAAGGGTGAAAGGAGAAAAGTTTAAAGGGAATATTAGGGGGGGCTTCTTCACGCAGAGAGTGGTGGGAGTGTGGAATGGGCTGCCGGATAAAGTGGTAAATGCGGGGTCACTTTTAACATTTAAGAAAAACTTGGACGGGTTCATGGATGAGAGGGGTGTGGAGGGATATGGTCCAAGTGCAGGTCAGTGGGACTAGGCATAAAATGGTTCGGCACAGACAAGAAGGGCCAAAAGGCCTGTTTCTGAGCTGTAATTTTCTATGGTTCTATGGTTCTATGATGCAGAGGGATCTGGGTGTCCTCATGCACGAATTGCAGAAAACAAAAAGCAATATGGAAAGCAAATGGAACTTTGGCATTTATAACTAAAGGAACCGCACCTGGAGTACTGTGTTTAGTTTTGGTCCCCTTTTTCGAAGAAGGATGTAGCGGCATTAGAGACAGTTCAGAGGGGGTTCACTAGATTGCACAGATGATGGGTTTGTCTTATAAAGAGAGATTGAGGAATTTAGGCCTATATTCTCTAGAGTTCAGAAGAATGAGAGGAGATGTAATTGAGGTATATAAGATGATAAAAGGTATTGACAAAGTAGACGTATAGCTTCTCTTGTGGGGCAATCTAGAACAAGAGGTCATTGTTATAGGGTAAGGTGTAGCAGGATTAAAACAGAGTTGAGGAGAAAATACTTCTCTCAAAGGGTGGTGAATCTGTGGAATTCACTGCCGCAGAAAGCAGTGGATGCCAGGACATTGAATAAATTTAAGGAGGAGATAGGCAGATTTTTAATTAGCAATGGGTTGAAGGATTATGGAAGGGTTATCAAGACGAGGTGACTGGGAGCGAGGAAGTTAGCTCGCAAACAGAGAAGGGTTATAGACAGTGCAAGAAGGAGGATGGACGGGGGATAGAGAAGGGGAGAGCTCAGACCAAAGGATTGAGATGTGTTTACTTTAATGCCAGGAGTATAGTGAATAAAGGGGATGAGCTCAG
Organism: Mustelus asterias; assembly: GCF_964213995.1. NCBI lineage: Eukaryota > Metazoa > Chordata > Chondrichthyes > Carcharhiniformes > Triakidae > Mustelus > Mustelus asterias. Next base: position 103,259,168 of record NC_135810.1, on the reverse strand, counting down.
AGCGTGGATCGATACCTGGAAGTGCGATGTGGTGGCCATTACGGAGACTTGGATGTCTCAGGGACAGGACTGGATACTCCAGGTGCCGGGATGTTTCAGGAAGGACAGGGAGGGAGGCAAGAGAGGGGGTGGAGTGGCACTGCTGATCAGGGATAGTGTCACAGCTGTAGAGAAGGTGTATGCTGTGGAGGGATTGTCCACAGAGTCTCTGTGGGTGGAAGTTCGGAGTGGGAAGGGGTCGATCACTTTGCTGGGAGTTTTCTATCGGCCGCCCAATAGTAACAGGGAGGTGGAGGAGCAGATAGGGAAACAGATCCTGGAGGGATGCAGTAATAGCAGAGTTGTTGTGATGGGAAACTTTAATTTCCCAAACATAGATTGGAATATCCCGAGGGTAAGGGGATTGGATGGGGAGGAGTTCGTTAGGTGTGTTCAGGAGGGTTTCCTAACACAGCATGTGGACAAGCCTACAAGAGGAGAGGCTGTACTTGATCTGATACTGACCAATGAACCTGGACAGGTGTCAGATCTCTCAGTGGGAGAGCATCTTGGGGATAGCGATCATAACTCTATCTCCTTTATGCTTGCATTGGAAAAAGAGAGGATCAGGCAAGCTAGGAAAGCGTTTATATGGAGTGAGGGGAAATATGAAGACATAAGGCAGCAAATTAGAGAAGTAAATTGAAAGAAGGTATTCTCGGGGAAATGTACTGAAGAGAGGTGGCAGTTTTTCAAAGAATGTCTGTCTAGAGTTCTACAGGACAACGTCCCGAGCAGACAGGGAGGTGTTGGTAGGTTAAAGGAACCGTGGTGCATGAAAGCTGTGCGGGACCTAGTCGAGAAGAAAAGGAAAGCATACAAAAGGTTCAGAGACCTTGGCGAAGATAGGGATCTAGATGAGTATACGGCTTGTAGGACGGGACTAAAGAAGGAAATTAGGAGAGCCAGAAGGAGTCACGAGAAGGCCTTGGCAGGTAGGATTAAGGAAAACTCTACGGCGTTCTAGAAATATGTGAAGAGTAAAAGGATGAGACGTGAAGGAATAGGGCCTGTAAAAGGTGAAGGCGGGAAAGTCTGTACGGAACCAGTAGAAATGGCAGAGGTGCTTAATGAGTATTTTGCCTTGGTTTTCACAGAGGAGAAGGACCTGGGTGGATGTACTGCGGGCTTGCGGTGGACTGAAAAGATTGAGTATGTGGACTTTAACAAAGAGGTTGTGCTGGAATCTTTGAATGGCATCAAGATTGATAAGTCGCTGGGTCCGGATGGGATGTACCCCAGGTTACTGTGGGAGGCAAGGGAAGAGATTGCAGAGCCTCTGGTGATGATCTTTGCATTGTCAATGGAGACGGGAGAGGTGCCAGAGGATTGCGGATGTGGTTCCTATTTTCAAGAAGGGGAATAGGGATAGCCCAGAAAATTACCGACCGGTGAGTCTAACCTCAGTGGTTGGTAAGCTGATGAAGAAGATCCTGAGGGACAAGATTTATGAACATTTAGAGAGGTTTAGTATGCGCAAGAATACTCAGCATGACTTTGTCAAAGGCAGATCGTGCCTTACAAGCCTGGTGGAGTTCTTCAAAAATGTGACTAAACCCATTGACAAAGGGAAAGCGGTAGATGTGGTTTATATGGATTTTAGCAAGGCGTTCGATAAGGTCCCCCATGCAAGGCTTCTCGAAAAAGTGAGAGGGCATGGGATCCAAGGGGCTGCTGCCCTGTGGATCCAGAACTGGCTTGCCCAAAGGAGGCAGAGAGTGTGTATAGATGGGTCTTTTTCTAAATGGAGGTCGGTCACCAGTGGTGTGCCCCAGGGATCTGTTCTGGGACCCTTGCTGTTTGTCATTTTCAGAAATGACCTGGATGAGGAAGTGGAGGGATGGGTTGGTAAGTTTGCCGATGACACGAAGGTTGGTGGGGTTGTGGATAGTCTGGAGGATGTCAGAAGTTACAGAGGGACATAGATAGGATGCAAGACTGGGCGGAGAAGTGGCAGATGGACTTCAACCCAGATAAATGCGTAGTGGTCCATTTTGGCAGGTCAAATGGGATGAAGGAGTACAATACAAAGGGAAAGATTCTTAGTACTGTAGAGGATCAGAAGGACCTTGGGGTCTGGGTCCATAGGACTCTAAAATCGGCCCCGCAGGTGGAGGAGGTGGTTAAGAAGGCGTATGGTGTGCTGGCCTTTATCAATTGAGGGATTGAGTTTAGGAGTCCGGGGATAATGATGCAGCTATATAAGACCCTCGTCAGACCCCACTTGGAGAACTGTGCTCAGTTCTGGTCGCCTCATTACAGGAAGGATGTGGAAAAGATTGAAAGGGTGCAGAGGAGATTTACAAGGATGTTGCCTGGATTGAGTGGCATGCCTTATGAGGATAGGCTAAGGGAGCTCGGTCTTTTCTCCTTGGAGAGATGTAGGATGAGAGGAGACCTGATAGCGGTATATAAGATGTTGAGAGGCATAGATCAGGTGGACTCTCAGAGGCTTTTTCCCAGGGTGGAAATGGCTGCTACGAGAGGACACAGGTTTAAGGTGCTGGAGTGTAGGTACAGGGGAAATGTTAGGGGGAAGTGTTTCACACAGAGGGTGGTGGGTGAGTGGAATCGGCTGCCATCAGTGATGGTGGAGGCAAACTCAATCGGGTCTTTTAAGAGACTCCTGGATGAGTACGTGGGACCTAATAGGATGGAGGGTTATAGGTAGGCCTAAAAGGTAGGGATATGTTCGACACAACTTGTGGGGCTGAAGGGCCTGTTTTTGTGCTGTAGTTTTTCTATGTTTCTAAAACAGGTTATGGAGTTGAGGCCGAGACTAGATCAGCCATGATCATGCTGAATGGCGGAACAGGCTCGAGGGCTGAATTGCCTATCCCTGCTCCTAGTTCTTATGTTCTTCTGTCATGGCTCCTTCTCTGGCATAATGACTCTAAGATCCACAATTGGGCCTCAGACCTCATTGATTTGATTTGGATGAGTGGCCAGCACCTATTGTGGCCCTACTGTAATCTCATCTATTTTGTAATGATCAATGCTGGGGTACATGCTTAGTTGATAGTGATCTGACGATGCAAAGCACTGGAAGAAGAATGGTATTGTGGGCACCTAAGCATCCTCTGTTGATTTACCTTGCCTTCCCTGCTCTTTACTTGATGATGTCCCATACTAAAGATCTTGCCCTTTCACTTGGATATTTCAATTTTAAAAAAGCGCAGCCTAGGGCCAGAAATCTCATTGCCATACTTGTCCAAAGTTCATGAACATGTCTCGTTACACCAATAATGTTTTCTAATATCACAATTGCTTCAGCAGTTGTTAAAAATGCCTCTTGGCAGGTGCTGTATGTGAAAATTAGCATCCGACGTATCAAATATTTTCATGCAAAAGCACAAGATTATTATGTGCTGACTAATGACTATTCTGGATTATACTGCCTTGAACTGGTAAGGTTTGTTTAATCAGTAATGTATCATGACTTTGTCAGAGTTTACGTATAACCTTTTGCAAGTAAGTTGGGGTGGGCACAAAACTTTTCATAACTCTAACATTGGAAGCTGAATTATTGGTAATTCATTTACATAAACCTGTTTGAATACACATAGCCCAGAGCTTCAATGACTGTAAGCATGCTGATAAAGAAGTTGAAGTGGAAAAGGATACCAAAGGAAAGATTGTTTTTAAATTGCATGCAGCATTAATGATTTTCTGCTAAAATTATAACTCTGATTCGGAGTTGCCCTCCATCAAAGCTGCATCAGTGTCTCAAATAATATTAGCTCGGCCTTCACGACACATGACAGCGCAGAGTCGCTGAGCAGAAACTGATAGCCAAGTTCCGCACACATGAGGACGGCCTAAACCGGGATCTTGGATTTATGTCACACTATCAGTAACCCCCACAGCTTGCCTCCTGGACTTGCAGAATCTCACTGGCTGTCCTGTCTGAAGACAATACACATCTCTTTAACCTGTGCTTAATGCTCCCTCCACTCTCATTGTCTGTATCTTTAAGACCTGGTTGGCTGTAGAGATTCACATTCTAATCAGTATTCTGTAACTTGATTTTGTGTCTCTATGCCCTGTTTGAGAGCAGATATCCACTCCATCTGACGAAGGAGCAGCCCTCCGAAAGCTAATGGCATTTGCTACCAAATAAACCTGTTGGACTTTAACTTGGTGTTGTTAAAACTCTTACTGTGTTTACCCCAGTCCAACGCTGGCATCTCCACATCTTGAATGAATTTGCCATCAGGGATGTTAAAATGCCCATTAGAGTACCAGAAAACTGATTTAGCGAACACGAATGAACAGAGTTTCTGTTTTGACTGAAATCATCAATCTAGAGCGAATGGTGCTCAAAATAGTGCTAATTTTCAGATTGAGTTTTTTGCTCAAATTTCGAATCAAACTCATTACATCTTGGTTTGATTTGAATTGAGTTGATTTATTATTGTCACATGTATTAGTATACAGTGAAAAGTATTGTTTCTTGCACGCTATACAGATAGAGCATACTGATCATAGAAAAGGAAAGGAGAGGGTGCAGAATGTAATGTTACTGGCATAGAGCTCGGGTGTAGAGAAAGATCAACTTCATGCGAGGTGGGTCCATTCAAAAGTCTGCTATTCTGAATGTAAACTCTTCCATTAGTTAGTGAAACCTGACAGCATTTAGAAATGTAAACACAGTTGAAAATGGATTATTACAAAAAAAATAAGCATTTTTATTAAATCTCCTGCCCATGTTCTGTGAGTAACCTGATTTTACACAGCTGTACAGAACATTTACTACTTTTGTTAATATACAGTATTCATTTTCTTAGTAAGTTAAATACTTTTGAATCTTTCAAACTTTTAATAAATAGCCTTGCACCTAAAATGAGCTTAGTTTTAGGAACCTCATTAAAGGTCCATAAATGGGCACAATTAGCAGCAAGTTGCCATGGTGATTAATTCAGTATGAGGGTGTGACCAGCTTTCTGGGTAGGGCTGGCTTCCAGCTTGATGGTTTTTGAAGGCAGCACAAACGATCACGGATGGTTGATTTGATGGATGTAATCTGTGTTTGAAATTCCTCAGTCTTTACCTGTTTGTTTGATTCCAGTGTGTTGACACTGAAGATCACGGGCGGGATTTTCTGGCCGTGCTCGCCCCAAGGCCTGAAAATCCCGCCTCAGGTCAACGGACCTTTGCATTGTCCGACCCCCGCCCGCTACGATTTCTGTGGCGGGCGGGACGGGAAAATTCCACCCCATGGCTCCTACTCTGGCGAATTCAGAGGTTCAAGAACGATTATTACCATACCTTTCAACAGGAGAGTCATTGTCTCAGCCTGCAGAAGAAATTTAGAATACATTAATGTCTCCACAATTTCAACAGGCCATGAGCATGTTCAGTGCAGCACTGGCTTCAGGACAGTTGGGCCCATTAATGCGCCAGTTTGGTTTGCCAGCAGAGACTGAGGGAGTGGCTGGAAAGGGGGATGTGTGAGGATTTACCAAAGCAATGTAACACAATTCAGCAACCTCAAAGGCAAAACTTGATGCCAAGGAAGGAGACAGTCACTCAAAAGACAAAAAGGATGAAATGGAGGATATGAAGTTGAACTGAAACTATTCACCTCCATTTTTCTTGAAACCATTTGTTGAAGTAGGGGTGGCACGGTGGCACAGTGGTTCGGATTGCTGCCCCACAGGGTCAGGGACCTGGGTTCAATTCTGGCCTTGGGTGACTGTGTGGAGCCTGCATGCTCTCCTCGTGTCTGCGTGGGTTTCCTCCGGGTGCTCTGGTTTCCTCCCACAGTTCGAAAGACGTGCTGGTTAGGTGCATTGGCCATGCTAAAATTCTCCCTCAGTGTATCCGAACAGGCGCCAGAGTGTGGTGACTAGGGGATTTTATTGCAGTGTTAAAGTAAGCCGACTTGTGACACTAATAAATAAAATTAAACTTAAGAAATGATAGTGCACTCAGTTTAAAGATTAGGGAAATTGTGCTTTCTGTTAACTGTGGAAACAAAACAATATTAAAGATTTGTTTTAGAGCAAAAATATCTCTATACCTGAAAAATATAGTTACAACAGAATTATTAACATATCCTGAGTGGAGCGGAAGTATTTTTAAAAAAAGTAAAGCTGGGATAGGACCATGAAGGGATGGACAGAATAAAGTCACAGGCAGTGATTGAGAAATTACAGTGGCAGAGATTTTAAACTATTACTTTGCTCAGTATTTACAAAGAGAAGGAGCAGCTGGGCATGAAATCAGAGGATAAGATTGATAAGGATTTAACCATATTTAAACTAAAAAGAGGAAAGATAACAAATAAATTATCCAGAACGAAAAAGCAGTGAAATGGGGAAATAAGAATAGTTGGCTTAACTGCTCTTGTATACTTGAGAATGGTACACCAGTAAAACAGAGGGAAATACGAATACTGATCCAAACTGTTTATTCCTTCTGGCTAATCTAACTCAGAAAGGTTGGTTTGGACAGATTGTATGTGAGCACTTTAAAATAATCTAGAAAAAGGAAAGCAGAAGCACTATTATACAAATCGATTAATTTGTGCAGTGATAGAGGACTGGCGGATAACTAATGGTTCACTAATATTTAAGAAGGAAGATGGAATGTGTCAGATGTAGATCGGTTAGCTTAATTTTGGCGGCAGGAAATATGAAAACCTTGTTAGAGAAGAAGAGTAACATTTGCACCACAGAAGTGCCAGACGATGACCATTTCCAACAGGAGAGAATCTAACTATCTCCCCTTGACATTCAGTGGCATTACCATCACTGAATCCCCAATATCAACATCCTGGGGGTTACCACTGACCAGAAACTGAACTGGATCAACCATATCAATACTGTAGTTACTAGAGCAGGTCAGTGGCTGGAATCCTGTGCTGAGTAACTCACCTCCTGACTCCCCAAAGCTGGTTCACTGTCTACAAGACACAAGTCAGGAGGGTGATGGAATACTCTCCACTTACCTGGATAAGAGCAGCTTCAGCAAAACTCAATAAGCTCAACACCATCCATTACAAAGCTGCCTGCTTGATTGGCACCACATCCACCACCTTGAACATTTACTCCCTTCATTATCAGCGCACAGTAGTGGCAACTGGCCTGGATGGGGTACCCGGACGTGCATTCAGATCCTGCACGTATCAGCTGGCAGAGGTATTCACAGACATCTTCAACCTCCCTTTACAACAACCTGAGGTCCCTATCTGCTTCAAGAAGACGACCATCATCCTGGTACCTAAGAAAAACCAAGCAGCGTGCCTTAATGACTATCGTCCGGTGGTTCTTATATCCATCATTATGAAGTGCTTCGAAAGGTTAATCATGGCACGAATCAATTCCAGCCTCCCGGACTACCTGGATCCACTACAGTTTGCCTACCACCACAACAGGTCCACAGCAGATGCCATCTCCCTGGCCCTGCACTGAACCCTGGAACACCTAGGTAACAAGGACACCTATGTCAGACTCCTATTTATTGACTACAGCTCAGCCTTCAAAACTATTGTTCCCACGAAACCCATCTCCAAACTCCGTGGCCTGGACCTCGGCACCTCCCTCTGCGACTGGATCCTGAACTTCCTAACTCACAGACCACAATCAGTAAGGATAGGCAACAACACCTCCTCCATGATCATCCTCAACACCGGTGCCCCACAAGGCTGTGTTCCCATCCCCCTACTATACTCCTTATACACCTATGACTGTGCAGCCAAATGCCCCCCCAATTCAATATTAAAGTTTGCTGACGACACCACCGTAGTAGGTCGGATCTCAAACAATGACGAGACAGAGTACAGGAATGAGATGGGGAATCTGGTGAACTGGTGCGGCAACAATAATCTCTCCCTCAATGTCAACAAAATGAAAGAGATTATCAACTTCAGGAAGTGTAAAGGAGAACATGCCCCTGTCTACATCAATGGGACGAAGTAGAAGAGGATCAAGACCTTCAAGTTTTTAGATGTCCAGATCACCAACAACCTGTCCTGGTCCCCCCATGCCGACACTATAGTTAAGAAAGCCCACCAACGCCTCTACTTTCTCAGAAGACTAAGGAAATTTGGTATGCCACTACGACTCTCACCAACTTTTACAGATGCACCATAGAAAGCATTCTTTCTGGTTGCATCACAGCTTGGTATGCCTCCTGCTCTAACCAAGACGGCAAGGAACTACAAAAGGTCGTGAATGTAGCCCAATCCATCACGCAAACCAACTTCCCATCCATTGACTCTGTCTACACTCCCCGCTGCCTCAGCAAAGCAGCCAGCATAATTAAGGGCCCCATGCACCCCGGACATTCTCTCTTCCACCTTCTTCCTTCGGGAAAAAATACGAAAGTCTGAGGTCTCGTACCGACTCAAGAACAGCTTCTTCCCTGCTGCTGTCAGACTTTTGAATGGACTTACCTTGCATTAAGTAGATCTTTCTCTATACCCTAGCTATGACTGGAACACTACATTCTGCACTCTCTCGTTTCCTTCTCTATGAACGGTATGCTTTGTCTGTACAGCGCGCAAGAAACAATACTTTTCACTGTATGTTAATGCATGTGACAATAATAAATCAAATCAAATCAAATCAAATCATTGTGTATCTTACCGAGTTTCCCTCGTCGACAGCACCTTCCAAACCCGCAACTCTACCACCAAGAAGTACAAGTGCAGCAGATGCATGAGAAGACCACCACCTGCAAGTTCCCTTTCAGGCCACACACCACCCTAACTTTGAATAATGTCGCTGTTCCTTCATTGTCTCTAGGTAAGTCCCGAACAGCACTGTAGATGGACATACACTTCATCCTCCGCAAGGGTTTGCCACTGCCTTCACAAGGGCAATTAGGGATGGGCAATAAATTCTGGCCTTGCCAGCGATGGCCACATCCTGTGAACGAATACTTAAAAAAGTAAAGAACCTAGAAACCAAAAATAGAATAATGGCCAGCAAGGATTGCAAAAGCTGTCTTGCTTGACTAGATATGTAGAATTTTTTGATGAGATAACAGGAAGACTAGAGAAGGATAATTTAGTAGATTTAATTTATCTAGATTTCCAAAGGTGCCCCACTACATTTTCAGCATTGAGAACAAAATCAGGCAAAGCATTCCTAGTATCAACAATTCAATGTGAAAATAAAATTACAAATATCAAGACATGAACCAAATTTCTGTAGTTTATACTAATGACCACGCAAAATACTGCAATCATGATAAAGAACTTTTCAAGCTGAGAGGTTGTAAGATCATGTATCAATTTATAAACTTTAACTAAACCAGAAGTCAGTCTTCTCTTTCCTAAAGATTGTAATCCAAGAATTGTTAAACGCTCCTCATGAGATATTCCCCTCATGCCTTCCATTTTCCTGGTAACACATAGAATCATAGAAGAATCATAGAAACCCTACAGTACAGAAAGAGGCCATTTGGCCCATTGAGTCTGTACCGACCACAATCCCACCCAGGCCCTACCCCCATATCCCTACATATTTACCCACTAATTCCTCTAAGCTGCACATCTCAGGACACTAAGGGGCAACTTTAGCTTGGCCAATCAATCTAACCCGCACATCTTTGGACTGTGGGAGGAAACACACGCAGACACGAGGAGAATGTGCAAACTCCACACAGACAGTGACCCAAGCCGGGAATCGAACCCAGGTCGCTGGAGCTGTGAAGCAGCAGTGCTAACCACTGTGCTACCATGCCGCCCAACTTTGTAGTTTTAGTTTTATTTACAGTACCCCATTAAGAAGTTGTTAATTAGCTATTTTTTATTAGGGGAGACAATGGTGTTGTGGCATTGTTACTGAGCTAGTAATCCAGAGACCCAAGGGCCCAGGTTCCAATCCCTCCATGGCAGATGGTGAAATTTGAATTGAATAAAAAGTCTGAAAGTAAAAGTCTAATATAATCTAATAACATCTTTGCATTTTTTCTATAAGTTATGTATCACTCTGAAAATGTGGATTCCAAACCATGGATGCGGGCATGTCAGCTGCTTATAGAGCTTAAAATAAACGCTGACATCCTGACTCAAACGCTGACGTCCTTCTTTCCTTCTACTCTATGTTCTCTATGAATGGTATATTTTATCTGTATACCGCGCAAGAAACAATATTTTTCACTGTATCCCACGACATGTGACAATAATAAATCAAATCAGATCAAATCAAAGCTTATTTACTGGATCCAGTTTATCTGTGTGCAATTCACTCACAATTTGCCCCCTCCAACCCTTCCGATTTGATCAGCATCTTCTGATCTCAGCACCTCCCCAATCCGTCCAATCTCTAACTCATACAGAAAGTTTCCAAGCGGGAGTTGAGGGCTAGCGAAAGGAGCTGGTCAGGATCTTGAGTCCCAATGCAGACACCCATGCATACACTCTGTGTTGGATAAAGGACAAATATTTGACATTGTGAAGCTAGGCAAAATGAAAGGTATCAACCAAATTTTTGAAGATTATACTGCATTAAAAATATCTGCCACTTAAAATGAATTCACATCATGCTGCTGTTCTCACCAGCACTGTTCACATAGTATCATGTTGCTTTTAGACCCATTCTTTACCTGTACATATTTTTTTCACTTACATCCATATGTGTGTTCACCTGATAAAAGACTCACTTGGGAAGTAATTACATGTTGCCAGCACTTGCCATTGTACCAATATCAGTCACAAGCTGCCAATGGGACGTTCCTGCATGTCAGAGGAACAAAATCTTTTTCTTTCAATGAGAGATTGATGACAGTGGCTGGGACCACCATAGGTGAGGCCTCTCACCCTGCTATGGGGAAAGCTGCCTTGTAGATCCTGAAGAAGGAATCCATAGATGGTGTGAAAGATGGGGAAGATGGAGAGCGTCAAGGGTTTTTTCCTGGGTGTTATATTTCTCTTCCTACTGTCTCCTTCATTAATTTGCAGTGAGCCATATCACGTAAGTTTCATGTCACTCTGAAGTGACATATAAACCACTGGACCAAGAACTCACGGACCTCCCAACACCCAGTCAGAGCACACAGTCAATTTATGCCTCCTAAGAACCAGCAAAGAGACTTCGACACCTTGGATTATTCTGGCAGTTGCTGTTTCTCACAGAATCATAGAATCCCTACAGTGCAGAAGGAGGGCATTCAACCCAGCAAGTCTGCACCGACCACAATACCACCCAGGCCCTATCCCTTCTCATAGGTTTCAGTCTAACTTTTCCACTTTACATTAGCAGTGCAGCCCCAGAGCACTTGGCCATTGCACTCCAACATGTAAATGAGGTTATAGATGCCATTTGGATTTGAAAATAGCTTAATCACATCCCTGTCATAATTTAATAGATCATGCAAGGGGCATGCACTACACAATGGAACCATAGAAAGGTTACAGTGCAAAAAGAGACCATTCAGCCCATCGTGTCTGTGGTGGTGAAGAGCAAGAAAGAGAAAAGATATGAGGCCCTCATTTTAATCCCATTTTCCAGCACCTGCTCTGTAGCCTTGCAGGTTACAGCACAGATACAGATCCGGGTACCTTGTAAATGAGTTGAGCATTTCAGCCTCAACCATTCCCTCTAACCCTTCTGCCAATCACCTTAAATCTGTGCCCACTGGTAATTGACCTTTAGGTAGGAGAAACAAGTCTTTCCTGTCTACCTTGCCGACGCTACTCATAAATCTGTGCACTTTAATTAGGTCACCTCTTAGCCTCTGTTGTCGGGAATAGTGAGCAAAATGCTACATGAAAGGACAATGTGTGATCGCAGACTATTCAGAGATGGAATGGAAATAGGCATAAACGTGTGTGAGAGTTTGATATGGGTGATGTGTGGAACAGGTTGAAAGGTAAACCTTATGGCATGAAATCAGCAGTATCAATGCTGTTGGGTAGTGTTACCCTACCAGATCCTTTATGGTGTGCTAATTTCTCCAAATCTTGCAGCTATTGCATTGTTTAACTTATCTTCAAATCAGGTGTGATATCTGCCAATTTTGTCGGGAGGTTGTTTTGATCTGGTCTCTTTGTAATCCACACATAGTTCTTAGGGTTTGGAAGAGCAGCTTGCCATCACTGCCAATGATCCAGAACAAGACACAGTGTCCTTCTCAATAACATTCGCAAACACTAGCATAGCTGTGCGCATCTGAAAGGATGCAGTTTGTGATTTTTTTATTCATTTGTGGGACATGGGCGTCGCTGGCTGGCCAGCATTTATTGCCCATCCTTAGTTGCCTGAGGGCAGTTCAGCATCAACCACATTGCTGTGGGTCTAGAGTCACATGTAGGCCAGACCAGGTAAGGACGGCAGATTTCCTTCCCTAAAGGACATTAATGAACCAGGTGGGTTTTTCTGACAATCGACAATGGTTTTGTGGTCATCAGTAGCTTCTAAATTCGAGATATTTTTAATTGAATTCAAATTCCACCATCTGCCGTGGTGGGATTCGAACCCGGGTCCCCAGAACATTGGCTGAGTTTCTGGATTAATAGTCTAGTGATAATACCACTAGGGCATCGCCTCCCCAATTGTAGGGAACTAGCCTTGGGTGATTGATAATTTACAGTGGGGTGAGGGGGTGGGGGGGGGGTGCGGGGGGAGCAGGGAGCAAGTGCTGACGTTGCAAGGGGAACAGAAACTTGCCCAGATGGCCACATGGCTGCCATCAGTGATGGGAAATGAAGCAACGTGTTGAGATTAAGCCGAAATCTTATAATTCTATTACTATGCAGTAGGAGAAGGAATTGAGCAATGCACCAAGTGCCTACTTGATATATTTGTGGCAAGGATATTGGCTAACACTGCCTGGCTGCTTGGAAGGAGCCAGTTACATAAGGGTAATCTGAATTATGCTGAAAGTGGTGTCCTAATGCCACATGGTACAGCTATACCACTGCCTCCCTACTGACCTGTGACACAGGGAATGCAATGGTTCCAGTTGATCAGACATGTCTTCTTCCATCTTATACAGTCAAGATGAACACTATTATCATCGAATCATAGGGCCCTATTTCACCATTTTGATTCTAAGTGCTGGGCGGACTTGAAACTGGGAGTGTTTCAGATCCGACTTTTAGACCCGTTCTCAGGCGCCCCCATACACACTCTGTCTGAAAAAATATCAGCGAGTCCGAATCGCAATGCACAAGCCTGTGGGCGGGGCTTAACGCGCCCAAAATCCTGCAGCTCCAGTCGGAGCCTACAGAGCGCATGCGCAAAACAAATGGTAGAATGCTGCTCCACTGCCACATCCCCCCCGGGCCGGATAATGCCTCCCCCTGGCCCACAGACATTGCCCCACCCCCATAACATCACTGACCCCCTTATCCCCTCCTGCCTCCCGCCCCCCGTCACCCAGATCAATTGCAGCCCCGTACGCCCTTCCTCCCACTGATCTCAGGCAGAGTGGCAGTGGACCCCCATTTCCCCCCACCGATCTAAGGCAGAGTCGCAGCGGACCCCCCCCCCCCCACCATTCCCGCACCCACATACTCCCCAGAATCATAGTTCCTTGAAAAGGTCAATGGCAGCAGCAGTGCAATTTGCAAGGGCTTTTTGCACATCCTTCAGCTGGGAGAGTGTTGAGTGCACTAGGACCCAGCAGCACCGCAAGACCCAAAGTCAATGCTGAGATCCGGGTCCGTGCTGCAAATTGGACATCTGACACCCTGCTGAGCAACAGCCCCCACACCCGCACACACATTCGCAGAGCCCACCACCGACCCAAGAAACAAAATGGCCACAATGAAAGGACGCCCTTAAGTAGCAGAGAGCCGTTGAACGTTAGGCCCTTACCTCTTCACTAACCCTCATTGATGGAGCGCCGGAGTCGGACTTTTATGGAGCATATCGATTCTGGATGGGTGAATGCGGTGGTAAAGGGGGAAGTGCCGGTAAAGTTGGGTGTGCAGCCCATTAAGTTAATTTAAATACATGCAAATGCATTTAAATAACTGTCGCACCCGTTTCGGGCCTTGGTAAAGTGGGAACCAGCGCGGAGGGGGGCGCGGATCGCACTCCTTGCCTCACGTCCGACTTTGCCAAGTTTTCGCGCCCGAAAACGGGTGCAACTTGATGGCAAAATTGGGCTCATAAAATCCCTGCAGTGCAGATGGAGGCCATTCGGCCCATTGTGTCTGCACCGACCACAATCCCACCCAGGCCCTACCCCCATAACTCCACGTATTTACCCTGCTAATCTGCTGACACTAGGGTCAATTTAGTATGGCCAATCAAATTAACCCGCACATCTTTGGACTGTGGGAGGAAACCGGAGCACCCGGAGGAAACCCACGCCGACATTGGGGAGAACATGCAAACTCCACACAGACAGTGACCCGAGGCCGGAATTGAATCCGGGTCCCTGGCGCTGTGAGGCCTATGGTAGTCATGATGTGGAGATGCCGGCGTTGGACTGGGGTAAACACAGTAAGAAGTTTAACAACACCAGGTTAAAGTCCAACAGGTTTATTTGGTAGCAAAAGCCACACAAGCTTTCGAGGCTCTGAGCCCCTTCTTCAGGTGAGACTCACCTGAAGAAGGGGCTCAGAGCCTCGAAAGCTTGTGTGGCTTTTGCTACCAAATAAACCTGTTGGACTTTAACCTGGTGTTGTTAAACTTCTTGCTGTGAGGCAGCAGTGCTAACCACTGTGCCACCGTGCCACCCCAAATTATTATAATATTATTACTGAAACACTTTTAGAGGAATCCCTGGCATCAATTATAAAGTCTTCAGCTCACCAGCATGAAATTCCATTGCTTAAGTTAGATGCCTAGTCACTTGCTGAACGACCCCTCACCCTCACCTTGGCTAATCATCTCGCTGTTCCACTGAACTCCTGTAAATACAGTTGGATCTAATGGCTGTTACAGATAAAACTCCTCATAAACATTCGCAACATGTTTTGCTGAAGAATAGATGTCTGAGGGAAAGAACAGATTCATAAAGATTAAAACAAAAAAAATTGCGCAAAATAAAGAAAATAACCCCAAGTTTGTACCGTTTATCTGTATTTACTTTATGGTTAGGGGGACAGATGAACATTTACCGCAACGATTCGAGTCATGATTTGAAAGGGTGACCTTTAGTTGTCCTGGCTAACAAAATCCAAGATCACAAAACTGTCTGCAAAAAGATTACACTCAGCCACTGATACTCCCTCGCTCAAGCCATATTGTAGTCAGCTCTGATAATGTAGCACTTAAGTGAGAGAACCCTGCTGGCTTCAGCCAGTCGTCCTTGTCACCTGTAATATGAAATGCAGTTGGTCAGACTGGAACAGGTAGCCAACGTATTAGATCGATTGTTACTGACCAGGCAGTTTCTGGTCAAGTGCAGGGATGCCGCTAAAATCCCCCCACACTATTTTTCAACAAGTGATCTGAGCTCAGTGTTCTGTGTGCTCTGATTCTAAGTAGAATTTGGCAGCAGCATAATTACATTTGGCACGGTTAACAGATAATTACAGAACATTTTCTGTTCAGCCCAGGCTGTTTTATATTTAACCGCCCTCATGTGGATTAGAAATGGGATTAGAAGTTAAAGGGATAACTACAGCAAGAGATGATTAAATACTCCAAGAAATGTGATCATTTTTGTGCTGTGGTGTCAATGGATATCACCTGCGCAAAGCAACTGGCCAAGTTGGGATAACTATTGTAGCGTTCAACCTCTGGTATGAGACATACTATTTATCTCAGCTCGCGAGACAGCCAAAGGTTTGTCCTCTGTCCCCCACTCACCCCTCCCGCCATCCATTGCCCAGTTAAGCTGCCAATCAGACCAGTAAAAACCCTCCTTGTGCGATTTTCCAAGGAACTACCCCCTGCTGGGTTCATGTAAATGAAACTAGTCAAACATTACACAGTTCCTTGTCTGGAATATGTTAATGAACCATATCGTCTCAAACTGATGGGTTGTGAGAAACAGCGTTCTGGACAAACATTTCGACTGGAACTAATTTGTACTCCCAAAATGTAAATTTACCTTTTGTGAACACAATTTGGTGTCATCTTAATATAAATTACCTGGAATTCTACCCGACTTCAATCATTTTAAAAATCCCAAACTGTGACAGTCCACGCAGTCCGATAGCAAAGAGGTTTGAGGGTTTGGGGGTCGTTCGAAAAATGTGTCCTGTTCTGAGTGCATTCGTTTAGGAAGGATGTCAAGGTCATAGAGAGGTTGTGGAAGAGATTTATTAAGATAATACAAGCTTTTTTTCCAAGGAGTGACTAGCGAAAGTGAGCCTTTTTCCCAAGAAAGGGATGGTCAAGGGGAAAGATCTGATAAAAGGGTTTTCATACAGTGGCCAGAATCTTGGCAGGCCGGGGAATGTAATTTGGTGGGAAGCCAAAAAACAGTTTTCCGACGGCAAGATAAACTTTGCGATTGGTCTGTGTAAATTTTGGGACTTTTAAATGCGAGTCAAGCTTCCCGATGAGTAATGTCGGGAAGCCCTTTTGCACCTATTAGCGAGTGATGCACAGTGTCATAGAGTCATTGGCTGGAATTCTACCGTTCCACCAGCTATGGGAATTGGAGCAGACGAGGGATGGACCATACAAAGGTCTATTGATCTCGGGCAGGATTTTACAGTTTCGGGATGAGTGAAGCCGTAAATTCCTGCCCATTCGGTTTCACAGCATAGAAAGAGGCCATTCGACCCATCATGTCTGCGCCAGCCATCAAGAACGTATCTATTTTAATCCCATTTTCCAGCACTTGGTCTGTAGCAAGCTCAATAAAAGGCCAGCTCATCAGAGTTAGGTTCCCTCCCGAATTAAGTACCCCACCAGTCAGGGATGAGAATGTTCACATTAATGACAGTTTATAAGTGGTGTGCACCCTGCTGAGGTTGTCTTCTTCCACCAGTTTGAAGTGAGCAGCCGCTACTTTGGCCTTCTCGGGGACTGATCACAAATCTCAGCCTGTTGACTGAGATTAGGCCCTGAACGTCCAAACGGCACAGAGGCTGGACACTGGAGGTAGGACCAACAGGGCAGGGGGGAGCGGAGGAGGGAGTGGGAGGGCCAGGTGGGGAGGTGGGGCAGTATCAGACTGAGGGCGGAAAGGTGAGCTGGAGGCAGGACAGGGGAAAGAGGGCCAGAGGAGAAGAGAGGGTGACTGTCCGGGGGAAGGAATTCAGATTGTCTGGGGAAGGGTGGGAGACATCGAGGGAATACAAGGGTGCAGGGTCATGAAATAGGGGGAAGGGCGCTGTTTTTTAAATATATATTAATTCATGCGATGTGGGCGTGGCTGGCTGGGCCAGCACTTATTGCCCATCCCTGAGGGCATTTAAGTGTCAACCTCATTTCTATGGCTCTGGAGTCACATGTAGGCCAGACCAGGTAAGGACGGCAGATTTCCTTCCCTAAACGGCATTCGTAAACCAGGCAGGTTTTTACAACAATCGCCAATGGTTTCATGGTCATCATTGGACATTTAATTCCAGATTTTTGCTGAATTCAAATTTCACCATCTGCCATGGTGGGATTCAAACCTGGGTCCCCTGAATATTACCCTGGGTCTCTGGATTATTAGTCCAATACACCACTGCCTCCCCGTATGTTGGTTATGGGGATCTGTGGTTGGGTGGGGGAGGGGGTTTAGAAACATAGCACATAGAAAAACTACAGCACAAAAACAGGCCCTTCGGCCCCACAAGTTGTGCCGAACACATCCCTACCTTCTAGACCTACCTATAACCCTCCATCCTATTAAGCTCCATGTACTCATCCAGGAGTCTCTTAAAAGACCCTATTGAGTTTGCCTCCACCACCACTGACGGCAGCCGATTCCACTTGCCCACCACCCTCTGTGTGAAAAACTTACCCCTAACATCTCCCCTGTACCTACCCCCCAGCACCTTAAACCTGTGTCCTCTCGTAGCAGACATTTCCACCCTGGGAAAAAGCCTCTGAGAGTCCACCCGATCTATGCCTCTCAACATCTTATATACCTCTATTAGGTCTCCCCTCATCCTTCGTCTCTCCAAGGAGAAAAGACCGAGCTCCCTCAGCCTATCCTCATAAGGCATGCCACTCAATCCAGGCAACATCCTTGTAAATCTCCTCTGCACCCTTTCAATCTTTTCCACATCCTTCCTATAGTGAGGCGACCAGAACTGAGCACAGTACTCCAAGTGGGGTCTGACGAGGGTCTTATATAGCTTCTTATATAGTTTCTTATATAGTCTTATATAGTTTCTTAGAAGGGCTAAGTGGTAGAGAGTTGGACTAAGGGGGTGGGGTCTGTGCTGTCTATGGTGGGGTCCTAGGGTCTGAACTGAGGGAAAGTGAGAGGTGGGATGTTGTAGGGTGGCACATCCAGGTTGCTACTTGGCTAGCTGAAGTCTCCATGGGGTGGAGGGGGAGGGGAGGGAAGGGGGTGTCACAGATGGCATGGAAAATGGGAAGGATCAGGGAGGGCAGGGAATTGTAAAGGGATGGGAGGGTGGCACAGTGGTTAGCACCAGGGACCCGTGTTCTATTCTGGCCTTGGGGCACTGTTTGTGTGGAGTTTGCATATTCTCCCCGTTCTGTGTGGGTTTCCTCCGGGTGCTCCGGTTTCCTCCCACAGTCCAAAGGTGTGCAGGTTAGGTTGATTAGCCATGCTAAATTGACCCTAGTGTCAGAGGATTAGCAGGGTAAATATGTGGGGTTGGGAATAAAGCCTGCGTGGGATTGTTGTCAGTGCAGACTCGATGGGCCGAATGGCCTCCTTCTGCACTGTAGGGATTCTATGATAACAGGTGTAGGCTCTGGGGGAAGAGAAGACATGCAGAAGACAATAGCTACAGGTTCAAAACTAATGGGGGAAGTTCAAGGCAGACGGAGGGGAGGGATGGACATTTTGAATGGGTTGAGGGTGATGGGGGGAAGTTGGTGGGTGGCTTTTTCTCTTTTTCTTAAATCAGGTTTGACGGTCTGCAAGGCAATTACATTCATTGTGTAACTAGTTCTTTTATTAACAATGGAGAGACAGTGGTGCAGTGATAATGTGATTGGACTAGTATTCCAGAGGCCCAAACTCGTGCTCTGGCGACATGGGTTCAAACCCCACCGTGGCAGCTGGTGGAATTTAATTTCAATCAATAAATCTGGAATTGAAAATTTGTCTCAGTGATGCCATGAGATGGCATGACAACTATCACTCATTGTTGTAAAATACCCCCAGTGTCCTTGAGGGAAGGAAATCATAGAATCATAGGGGTGGCACAGTGGTTAGCACTGCTGCTTCACAGCGCCAGGGACCCGGTTTCAATTCTGGCCTTGAGTCACTGTCTGTGGGGAGTTTGCACGTTCTCCCCGTGTCTGTGTGGGTTTCCTTCGGGTGCTCCGGTTTCCTCCCACAATCCAAAGATGTGTTGGTTAGGTTGATTGGCCATTCTAAATTGACCCTAGTGTCAGGGGGATTAGCAGGGCAAATATGTAGGGCAGAGCAAATATGTAGGGTTACTGGGATAGAGTCTGGATGGGATTATGGTTGGTGCAGACTCGAGGGGATTCTATGATTCTGTGAAATCTACCATCCTTACCTGGTTTGGCGGACAGATGATGCCAGACTCTTAACTGCCCTCGGAAATGGCCTGGCAAGTCATTCAGTTCCAGGGCAAATAGGGTTGGGCCCCAAATGCTTGCCACTGACACCCACATCTTATGAAAGAATAAAGAGAAAAAAAATCAATTGATCTGGAAAATATGATGAAAGGGCCTTGACTCATTCTGACAGTCCAGATTACCGACATCTCTTTCCACTTAGACAAAGAAATGCATGAAAGTATTCGCAGCAAATGTATAAAAATGAGGCGTGATTGTTTAAACCTTTCAACGGAATGGAGTCATGTCCTCCTTGACTGCCTTGTCTTCTCTTGCTGTTGAGATGTGACTGGATTTTTTTTTTCATTCCTCTATTGGAACCTGCAAGATCTATTCTGGGAAAATAGTTAACATGTACACTTGCGTCTTGGAGTCTCCAAGAATTAAAGATGAATCTTTAATTAAGGAACACAAAGGAAAAGCAGTGACTTCTTTGAACAATCCCAGTTATTTGTTATAAAAGTATTGGAGATGGGAGAAAGGGCTATTTGAATGACAGGGTGCTTGGAGGTGGGTGGTCTTATGCAGAAATCTCCAGGGGTACATCCAGCTAGAGTTGGCACCCCTAATTAAACATGACAGGCTTTGTGGGGCTGGCGGGGAGATGTCATTTTATAAACGTTATGATAACCATGGTACTGATTTAATAGTAATTGAATTTGAATGAATTGTAATTGACTTTCTGGCACATTGGTAACAATTTCCGAATTAAAGATTGACTCGGCTATGAACCTTCCCAAATGTTAGATCAGAAATGAATACATGGTCTGTTCCAAGTTCTAAGGTTGTAACAGTTGGCCTAATAGCTAGAATTTTATGCCTAAAGGGAAACAGGCTGCAATGAGACCAGAGTAGCAATATAATTCCCCTTCCCACCACTTTTCAGTCCAGCATTTTAGGGAGCTTCACTCTGTCATTTTACAAAATATAGGGCGGCACGGTGGCACAGTGGTTAGCACTGCTGCCTCACAGCGCAAGGGACCCGGGTTCGATACCCGACTTGGGTCACTGTCTGTGTGGAGTTTGCAAATTCTCCCCATGTCTACGTGAGTTTCCTCTGGGTGCTCCAGTTTCCTCCCACAGTCCAAAAGACCTGCTAGTTAGGTAGATTGGCCATGCTAAATTCTCCCTTAGTGTCAGGGGGACTAGCTAGGGTAAATGTGTGGGGTTGTGGGGATGGGGCCTTGGTGGGATTGTGGTCGGTGCAGACTCGATGGGCTGAATGGCCTCCTTCTGCACTGTAGAGATTCTATGATCCTATGATCACATGCTGTGGTACTGCCTTCTATTACAGCACTAGAAATTTCATTACATCTTATCCTGTGATTTCCTGACTGAGATTACCCTCCTGAGGCTTTGAGTTTAGAGGTCAGATTTGGCTATAAATTGTTTAAAGCAACAACATTAATAGAGGCCATCGTTCAAAATAATGTTTGAAAGCATTGTTAATATGTAAGTTTCTGTAGATATCTGCTTGCCCTTTCAACTGGGAAATTATGCAAGGTTGGTCTGCCATTCAGATCAGTATAGTCGTAGAGTCATCGAAGTTTTACAGTACGGAAACAGGCCCCTCAGCCCAACTTATCCATGCCACCCACTTTTTAACCATTGAGCTAGTCCCAACTGCCCGCGTTTGGCCCATATCCCTCTATACCCATCTTACCCAAGTACCTGTCTCAATGCTTTATAGAAAACTGAATGCTTGCTAGGCCATTTCAGAGTTGAGAATCAACCACATTGCTGTGAGTCTGGAGTCACATGTAGGCCAGACCAGGTAAGGACGGCAGATTTCCTTCCCTACAGGACATTAGTGAATCAGATGGGCTTTTCTGACAATTGACAATGGTAATTCGTAATTCCATTTACTCCCAGAAATGACGATTGGAAACAATGGCGGAAGAATTCGCAACCTTTTGTATAACATTCCTCTGCTTTGAATTATTCATCTGTCGTGGCTTCTCTTCCAGCTCCTGCACTGTTACCTTAAGGTACTCTTGGTCCACTCCTATTTCTCAATTACATGCGATATACTTGGCGATATTGTTGAAAAAGGTTGGATGTTGAGAGTCGAGAATTTCCCTGACTTTGCAGTCATCTCCATCCTGCAGGATGGGATGGATTTAGTGGATTTAGAAATTTTGGCCATTTCTGGAACTTTTGCCACTTTGGAGAGCCTCCGTGGGTTGCAGTCTGATAAGGAAAGGTTGCAAATCCTCCCACTCTTCTCCACCTGCAAGTGACAGGAGTTTAATTTTTAAACTTAATAAACATGGACCAATTAATCCCACCAGCAAGGTGTTGAAGTGATTGTTCTGCAAATTTAAGAATATTTCTTCTGAATTGCAGAACGCAAAAACCCTGCAAATTTCGAGCAGTCTTCCTTCCCATACTTGGAAAATCTTGGTCCAATTTAACTTGATTTCCTTAAGCCAATGACAGCCAGGAAGACTTGGTCCTTCACCTGGGACACTCCCCATTGAATTGAATTTGAATCTGTGGAGTATGACTGATGGTTTAGGCTGGAAATGTGACTTCAGCTATTCCACCAGCTCACTGAATGATTTGGAGTCGGCGCGCTTGGGGCTGTGAGACTGCGTGCGAATCTGGTTATAAATTTGGATTCCGCATGCACTCAGGAGAATTGTCTTGCTCTTCACCTCTCCTCCTATTTTGTTCGGTGGAAAGTAATACGCATTGTGTCCAGTCCTTTGCGGTGGAGGCAAATAGATCTATCCATCCGAAGAGGGGCATCTTGGCAGGTACTCTTTTCTTTTCTCAACTTCACTCAACTTCAATGTAAATTGGACACTAACAGTCTGAGGATTTTTTAAATCTTCATTGCCGAATGTAAAGTTGCTCATTCACCAGTTTAGGGAGGACACACCCATTTATTTACAGGTTAAAACTACACAGAGGCTTGTCCGAAAGATGTGCTGGTTAAATGCATTGGCCATGCTAAATTCTCCCTCAGTGTACTCGAATAAGCGCCGGAGTGTGGCGATTAGGGGATTTTCACAGCAACTTTATTGCAATGTTAATGTATCCCTACTTGTGACACTAATAAATAAATTTTAAACTTAGCCTTGTGATTGCAATCAGCCCCTGAGATGACTTTGAGTACAGAAGCCCACGCTTACCAGGGTGATCCTCTTTCCACGCTGCTCCCTGACTGGTTCCCTGTGATTCTTACTCTGAAGATTGATCCTTAAACGGACAATCACCGCAATGATTTCCTGGGTTATTATTAAACTTGTAATTCCAGATTCTGATTTATTGAATTCAAACCTGAACCCAGGTCCCCAGGGTCGCCGTAGCATTACCCTGGATCTCTGGGTTACTAGTCCAGTGACAATACCACTACGCCTCCTTGGCTGGTGATGAACTTGTACTCCCATTAAGCAGTAAAATTCTTAGTAGCTGATATGATCCTTAATAGAGTACGGAAATGGTTCTCTCTCTGTTTAATTATCATGGGTTTAAACAGACATCCACAATGCAGCACACCTTATTGTGCAACGTGCTGTTTGGCTGGGTCCCAGGTACTGCATCCTAGTCATGCTTCACTGTGCATTAAGGTTATAAATGGCAACATTACTTCTGAGCAGTCAATAATGAAGGCTGGTGATGCGAGACACTGATTTCAAATCACTGAGATCTGCTTCCACAAGAAAGAAAATACGCAGCTTTAATATAATTGGCTACACATTCTGTTACTTAGCAACCTGCAGATCCTGCCTCAGGGTCTACAGATTTGCAAAGGTTTTTTTTAACCCAGGGGCTGGCAATACTGTTGGTGATTACTTCCTTTCTCTAAATAGCTGGGGAAGTGATGGCAAAAGGAGGTGCAGACTCTCAGTACAAGTGTAAAATTATTGTCAAGTGAGTTCTCTGCTTTTTGAGAATGTGGTTAAGAGATTCTTTTATCTCTAGTGCACTATAACTAGAGTGAGACACTCATCCCATTGAAAAGGCTGAAGAATGGTTCTCTTAGTGATCTAAGAATTTCTTTAACAAAGCGCAGAACATTAGGGAGCAGCTATTTCCTTATTCCGAATAATCTTCCTTCAAATTTTCAGCTGAAGATACAGTTCGCGCTGGTATACAGTCTGGAATCCTCCCACCTGGGGACTAAGTGCCTTGGTGGGGGCGGGAACATGGGGGCTGGAATTTTACCATCCCGCCTGCCACGGGAATTGGAGCGGGCGAGGGGCGGACTATGGAAAGGTCCATTGACCTTTGGGACAAGTGAGGCCGTAAAATCCCACCCGGGGTGTTCCCTGACCGCAGAGGGCGGCAGGAAAATATGCCAAATCTCCTCCATAATTACCTCATTAATTATGCTTAATAATTATATTGTTAATAATACCATATTCTGTGGTGGGGCGAGACTGGATGGTGTGTAGACCACCATCCTATCTGGGTGCCATATTGAAGAAGTGCCCCACAGAACAAAGAAGGTGGACTTCCTGAGAAAGAAGATGGATCTCCAGGAATATCCTGAGGCCAGAAGATAGACGCCCCTCCTGGACACCGAATCTGGAAGGTCCACCTACCCAGTGCTGTGGTATTCCAGGGTTCAGGGCTGTCAGCAGCCTCCATCCTGAACTCAAGTCCCCTAGTGCTGGGATAATTTTGAATGTGAGATAACAACTTAAAAAAACAAATCCTGACACTCAGAATAGAAAGTTACGTTATACAAAATCCCCTCTGGGAGTGAGAGACATTTTTTTTCTGAGATCCAAATCTGAAACTGAGGATGGAAGTTGTCAGGGCAGTTTTACAGTGGTTAACACTGCTGCCCCACAGTGCCAGGGACTAATTCTAACCTCGGGTGACAGTCTGTGTGGAGTCTGCACGTTCTCCCCATGTTTGTGTGTGTTTCCTCCGGGTGCTCCAGTTTCCTCCCACAGTCCAAAGATGCGTGGGTTGGGTTGATTGGCCATGCTAAATTGTCGCTTAGTGTCAGGGGGATTGGCAGGTTAAATGGGGTTATGGGGATAGGGTGGGATTGTTGTCGGTACAGGCTTAATGGGCCGAATGGCCTCTTTGTGCACTGTAGTTATTCTATGATTCTATGTCAGTATAGTAAAAGAAAAATGAAAAAATAAAGGGGGTGAACTTTCTCTTCACTTTGTATAAAACAGACAGTACTGTACCAACCTTTGCTGTTATCCTTTGCCATTGAAAGAAAGAGAGAGTTGTATTTCCATAGAGTTTTCATTGACGACTAGAAATCGCAAAGTGCTTTAGAGCCAATGAGCTGTAATCACTGGTGTAGTGTAGGAAACACAGCATCCAGTTAACGCAAGACAATTTCTCCAAATTGCAATATGATAATGACCAGATCATCAACTTTTTTGTGGTATTAATTGAGGGATGAATATTGGCCAAGACACTGGGAATAATTGCTGATCTTCTTCAAAATAATGCCATGGGTTCAAAACTAAGCAGCCTCATTTGCCTTGGGTGTTTTGTGTGTGTGTGTGCGTGCGTGGGGGGCGGAGGTGGATAGGGGCATGGAGGTGTTAGCACATGTGTGTTGGTGTAGGGCGAAATCTGGTCCACTGTCCCTATCTGCAAACCAGAAGTGGTCACAGTATCTGCTGATTGCCAAGCAGGTGCTGTTGGATATCCTGGTTGTTTTGTTAAATATTAGACCCTCTAGTCCTCACCCCTACTCACTTCCCCTTGCCGCAACCATGCCAACCTATACCCACCTACCACACCGATGATCCACATACCCTCCATGCCAACCAATGCCATCCTCACCCACCCCATTGCTCCCTTATAGCCCATATACCAAGTTAATGTGAGCTCATGCCAACCCCCATGGCCACTTCTAGTTCCCAAACCAACTGAAAGCCAACTCACCTTAAATCATCCAGTATCCGGCGTGGACAAACCTCAGAAGCCATGTGAGATGAAACAAAATAAAGATCTAAATATCTATTACAGCCTTTACTATAACATTCATGAAAGCCCATTCAAAACATTTAAATCCCCTCAAGTATTTAATCCCTTATAAACGCAAACATAATCGCCATCTTTGAGCTTCAATTAAACTGTGAACATATGACCCCATGCTGAGTTAATTATAATTTGTGAAATGCAGCCATGCATTAAAAACATCGTGACCTGGTCCTTTGGGAAATGTCAACAAACAGCTATTTCAACTGCTAAAACAGATTTTCAAAAACTCTCATTGATACAGGCATCCTATTTATATTTTTAAATGCGTGGGGATTTAAATAACTTAAAAGTTTGAGTTTTCTTCTCCCTCTCTGTGAGACCACTAAACTTTTAATTCATTTTGAAATGGGTGAAGTTTTAAGTAACTTCACACATTCAGTCTTTTTAACTTCTCGCTGACACAGGCAGCCTTTTGTTTATTTTTTTTAAAGGGCTGAGGATTCAAATAACTACACGGCTTGATGGTTGTACAAACCTTATCCACCCTTCAAGAGCATTTACGAGTGCCCTAAAAATCTGTAGCTCAGTAACTCCAACACTGGAGGTTAAGGCCCATGCTACAGAGAAAATGGGGTCTGTTTGAACTCAGTGTTGAGTTAGGGTTTCACTCATGCATGAGTCACCACCTTTACCAGCAAAAATGGGATTTGTCAAAAATGAAGGTGGGCCTTCCAAATCTGGGTCCTGCCTGCTATTTTTATAGATCTTTGGAGTCTTCATGAGTGTGAAAATCCAGGCTATTTTCTCTAATGCTCAGGTTGCACCTTGGGAAATGTTGGTTATCATCAACCCAAATCTCACAGCAACCTTTCAGGTTGGTTGAATGTTGGCACAGTGAAGAGGAGAGATCACTGCGGGAGAGGTCATGGGGTGGCAAAAAGCATGGTGATCAATTGCCGGGGTGAGAGCTCGTGATCACATGGGGAGAAGGGTGATCATAGAAAGAGGCCATTCGGCCCATCGAGTCTGCACCGACCACAATCCCATTCAGTCCCTTATCCTCATAACCCCATGCATTTATCCTAGCTAGTTCACCTGACACTAAGGGGCAATTTAGCATGGCCAATCCACCTAATCTGCACATTTTGGACTGTGGGAGCAAACCGGAGCATCTGGAGGAAACCCACGCAGACATGGGGAAAAGGTGCAAACTCCACACAGACAGTGACCCAAGCCGGGAATCGAACCCAGCTCCCTGGCGCTGTGAGGCAGCAGTGCTAACCACTGTGCCACCCTGTGCCGATGGATTGCAGAGATCATGGGCTGACAGTTCCCTTGCATATGGTGGGCGGGGTGTGGAGGGGGGGAAAGAAAAGGTCATGACACAGATCATGGTGGTGGGGGGACTGCAATTGGGGTCAAAGGAGGGAGGGATTGTAAGGTGGTAGCGAGTAAGGGAGGAGTCAGCTGATTGAATGGGGAAGTGATCATGGACTTTAGCAAGGCCTTTGACAAGGTACTGCATGGTAGGTTGTTGCATAAGGTTAAATCTCACGGGATCCAGGGTGAGGTATCTAAATGGATACAAAATTGGCTTCTTGACAGAAGCCAGAGGGAGGTTGTAGAGAATTGTTTTTCAAACTGGAGGCCTGTGACCAGTGGTGTGCCTCAGGGATCAGTGCAGGATCCACTGTTATTTGTCATTTATATTAATGATTTGGATGAGAATATGGGAGGCATGGTTAGTAAGTTTGCAGATGACACTAAGATTGGTGGCATAGTGGACAGTGAAGAAAATTATCTCCAATTGCAACGGGATCTTCATCAATTGGGCCAGTGGGCTGACGAAGGGCAGATGGAGTTTAATTTAGACAAATGCGAGGTGATGCATTTTGATAGATTGAACCAGGGCAAGACTTACTCAGTTAATGGTAGGGCGTTGGGGAGAGTTACAGAACAAAGAGATCTAGGGGACCATGTTCATAGCTCCTTGAAAGTGGAGTCATGGGTGGACAGAGTGATGAAGAAGGCATTCGGCATGCTTGGTTCCATCGGTGAGAACATTGAATAAAGGAGTTGGGACGTCTTGTTGAAGTTGTACAAGACATTGGTAAGGCTACACTTGGAATACTGAGTGCAATCCTGGTCACCCTATTATAGAAAGGATATTATTAAACTAGAAAGAGTGCAGAAAAGATTTACTAGGATGCTTCCGGGACTTGATGGATTGAGTTATAAGGAGAGGCTGGATAGACTGGGACTTTTTTCTCTGGAGCGTAGGAGGCTGAGGGGTGATCGTATAGAGATCTATAAAATAATGAGGGGCACAGACAAGGTTGATAGTCAATATCTTTTCCCAAAGGTAGGGGAGTCTAAAACTAGAGGGCATAAGTTTAAGGTGGGAGGGGTGAGATACAAAAGTGTCCAGAGGGGCAATTTTTTCACACAGAGGGTGGTGAGTGTCTGGAACAAGCTGCCAGAGGTAGTAGTAGAGGCGGATACAATATTGTCTTTTAAAAAGCATTTAGACAGTTACATGGGTACGATGGGTATAGAGGGATATGGGCCAAATGCGGGCAATTGGGATTAGCTTAGGGGTTTTTAAAAAAAGGACGCCATGGACAAGTTGGGCCAAAGGGCCTGTTTCCATGCTGGAAACCTCTATGACTCTATGGGGAGAGATCACAGCCGGAGCTGTTAAATTCAAATGGTTGTCAAAGTCTGAGCAACAAAGAGGTTTCTTAGCATATTCAAGTCAGTAATCTGTCTCTCCAGATCATGTTACTCTAGAACACCCACAAATGCTGGCACAGTGGTTAGCACTGCTGCCTCATTGCTCCAGGGACCCGAGTTCGATTCCCAGCTTGGGTCACTGTCTGTGTGGAGTTTGCACATTCTCCTTGTGTCTGCATGGGTTTCCTCCAGGTGCTCCGATTTCCTCCCACAGTCCGAAAGACGTGCTGGTTAGGTGCATTGGCCATGCTAAATTCTCCCTCAGTGTACCTGAACAGGTGCCGGAGTGTGGCAACTAGGGGATTTTCGCAGTAACTTCATTGCAGTGTTAATGTAAGCCCAGTTGTGACACTAATAAATAAACTTTAAACTCTGGTTCAACTGGAAGTAGGTGCATTCACGCTGGGCTGCGGTCAAGGTTAACATTTTTGAAAAATTAACCTCCTGAATCCTATCCCAACTTTAATTGAGGGGGAGGGGGAGGGGGGTGTGTGGTGCAGTTAAAATTACGCCCCTTGTATCTATTTGACTTGAAAGAAGGTAAATGGTGGCTTTGTGACAAAAGACACATTGGTAAATGAAAAAGGAGTTAACGGCAAAGAAAAAGCCATAAGATCCTACCAACATGCTTGGAGAAAGAATATTACAAAGTACCTGCCTTCTGCAGCGTTTAACAAGGATGGATATTTATTTATGAAGGTGTGAGGGCTTCAGGGCATAATAAATGTGGCAATGATGGGAAATTAGATACACCAGGTTACCCTGCTGCTTTTGGGCACTCATCTATTTTGGGATTGGCACCAGTCTATGGAAAATGACAACCAAATGTTAATGTATTCCTGGAGTTTCCATCGCATGACTTGCCCCCATACTCCAGCACTTGGCCAACACATCCATCTCTGTGATGCACTGCCTTTCTAAGCGAATCGTAAACAAAACGACTCATTATCCAACTGGATGATGCTTGACTGTCAACTAAACAGCCCTTCACAACCATTTCAAATATTTTAATATCTGGTAAAGAGAAATGTCCAAAGGTAATGAGAAAAAGAAAATCCTTTATAATGGGGTTTGCACACAGCAGTGTCCTGAAGATTGACCTTTGACTCCTGGAGACCATAACAAATAGGAATAGGAGTAGGCCATTTGGCCCCTCGAACCAATAGGGTCATGACTGATCCGGCATTCCTCACGCCCATTTTCCTATCCTTTCCCCGTAACCCTTGATTCCCTTCCTGATCAAAAATCTATCTATCTCACCCTTAAATATACACAAGGGGCGGAATTTTCCTGACCCACCCGCCACGGGAATTGTAGTGGGAGAGGACCATGCAAAGTTCCATTGACCTCGGGCGGGATTTTCCAGTCTTGGGGCGAGCGCGGCTGGAAAATCCCATCCAAGGACTCGGCACCCACAGCTCTCTGTGGGAAGGAGTTCCAAAAAAACTCACAGCCCTCTGAGAGAAGAAATTCTTCCTCATCTGTTTTAAATTGGCGCCCCTCTATTCTAAGAATATGCCCGCAGGTCCTAGATTCTCCCATGAGGGGGAAACCCCCTCTCAGCATTAACTCTGTCAAGCCCCTTAAGAATCCACATATGTTTCAATGAGATCACCTGCAGGCCAGACCAGGAGGGTTGGCAATCCTAATTTGCAGTGCAGAAAAAGGCCAATGTTAATGCTGCACACGAACCTTACTTCATTTCATCTGTTCCACAGTCCCTTCTATTCTCCCCCCCCTCCCCCCACCCCCATGCAATTATGTAAGTTTAAGTATTAGTGTCACAATAGGCTTACATTAACACTGCAATGAAGTTACTGTGAAAATCCCCTCGTCATCACACTCTGGTGGCTGTTCAGGTACACCGAGGCAGAATTTAGCATGGCCAGTGCACCTAACCAGCACGTCTTTCAGACTGTGAGAGGAAACTGGAGCACCCGGAGGAAACCCACGAAGACACTGGGAGAACGTGCAAACTCCATGTGGTAAACCACTGTTAGCTTATTGCCTGTGTGTATGCGACATGCCTGGACACGTCCCTGCCGGCCCTGCCCGGGACTCCTCCCCCCCCCCCCCCCCTGGTCCAGGTATAAAGGCGACTGCTCTCCAGCCCCCTGCCTCAGTCTGGACCAGTTCATTGGCATGGGTGTGCTCCAAGTCTTTTGCTAATAAAAGCCTATTTGTTCTTGCATACAAACTAGTCTTTGCTTGATTGATGGTGCATCACTCCACACAGACAGTGACTCAAGCCGGGAATCTAACCCGGGTCCCTGGCGCTGTGAGGTAGCAATGCTAACCACTGTGCCACCGTGCTGCATGTAGTTCCCTCTTAAGGGCATCTGTCATGATGATCGCCTCACCCACTCACTCCATGCGGTTTAAGTTCCACATTCTCACCACTCTCTGAGCAAAATAACAATCCTTCAATGGCCTTTCTGAGCATTGATTGCTTTAGAAAATCTCTGAGATAAGTGGACTTCTGAAAGCACCACACTGGGAGGTGGCCTTGCTGAGGTGGATCTCATGGTTGCAGAAGGTCCACATTTAAAGGGGAAACTCCATCTTGAGTTTCCACTGAAGTGTGAAAATGACAGAAATAGCCTGACCTCGGGGTCTGCCACAATGATAGTCTGTACAGACACTCACGCAGCGAAAAGTCTGCTTCCAGCAGGTGTATTGGCAAACTTTGTTTTTGCAAATTGTTTTCAAACTATTTCAAAAGGGGCAGGAAAGAAAATAGGAATTCAATTATTCCCACATATAAGAAATAAAAGAGAGCGACGGTTAACAGGTAGCTGGGAGTAAGGGGTCACTGAATTTGCCCCCTGTATTAAAAATCGCAACTTTTCTCTACCCTTGGTGCCCACACACTTGTTCAAATGTGCAGGAGAATAGCCAGAGGCACAGACACATCCACCTCAACCCTCCCAGAGCTAGCATTCAGAGAGGGTGAGGGTGGATGACCACTTTGCTGTGACGGGTAGCTGCAGTCCCTCCCACTGCAATACAATTACACATTTAGACATTGTGCAGGAGGGATTTAAACTCTCCACCCACTTAAACCTCGGACCTGACAAAACACAATTAAAAAAAAAAGCCATGCCGAAAATGACTAGTCGGCTGAAATCCCTCAGCTAAACCCAAAAGGTCCCAGAGGTGGATGGACTGCTCATAGATCCCATCCGAGTAAGTACTTGAAACGTGCTTTCGGGATTTACTTACCTGCATTGTGCTTTTCTTTTTTAAATATGTAAAAGCTCTGCGAAGAATGATGACCTTTTCAGGTGCAGCAACTCAGGCGATAGGGCTTTGCGCGATTGATTTCTTTGCTTTTTGCTGACCATTTGTTACAAATCTTTGAAACAAGCCGCAAAGAGATACATTACAGACACGTTATTTAGTTGGGGCGGGGGAGCTGATTTACAGATGGACAGAACATGGTGAGGTGATATGTTGGAATGAGCCAAAGTTACAGAAAATATGGGACTGCATTGGTTATCAACATCCAGAAGGCACAAGAGGGGGGCATTTGTGCAGATATAATAAAGGAAGGGGATATCTGTGCAGATACAATAAAGGAGTTATCTATGCAGATACAATAAAGGGGGCATTTGTGCAGATATAATAAAGGAAGGGGATATCTGTGCAGATACAATAAAGGAGTTATCTGTGCAGATACAATAAAGGGGGCATTTGTGCAGATATAATAAAGGA
Organism: Mustelus asterias; assembly: GCF_964213995.1. Taxonomy (NCBI): domain Eukaryota; kingdom Metazoa; phylum Chordata; class Chondrichthyes; order Carcharhiniformes; family Triakidae; genus Mustelus; species Mustelus asterias. The sequence continues at coordinate 103,227,192 of NC_135810.1, read as the reverse complement.
AGGGGTTATCTGTGCAGATGCAATAAAGAGGGGTTATCTATGCAGTACAATAAAGGGGGCATCTGTGTAGATACAATAAAGGGGGTTATCTGTGCAGATACAATAAAGGGGGTTATCTGTGCAGATACAATAAAGGGGGCATCTGTGTAGATACAATAAAGGGGGTTATCTGTGCAGATACAATAAAGGGGGTTATCTGTGCAGATACAATAAAGGGGGCATCTGTGTAGATACAATAAAGGGGGTTATCTGTGCAGATACAATAAAGGGGGCATCTGTGTAGATACAATAAAGGGGGGTTATCTGTGTAGATACAATAAAGGGGGTTATCTGTGCAGATATAATAAAGAGGGGTTATCTGTGCAGATACAATAAAGGGGGCAACTGTGCAGATACAGTAAAGAGGGGTTATCTGTGCAGATACAATAAAGGGGGTATCTGTGCAGATACAATAAAGAGGGGTTATCTGTGCAGATACAATAAAGAGGGGTTAACTGTGCAGATACAATAAAGGGGGCATCTGTGTAGATATAATAAAGAGGGGTTATCTGTGCAGATACAATAAAGGGGGTATCTGTGTAGATACAATAAAGAGGGGTTATCTGTGCAGATACAATAAAGGGGGTTAGCTGTGCAGATACAATAAAGGAAGGGGTTATCTGTGCAGCTACAATAAAGGGGGTTATCTGTGCAGATACAATAAAGGGGGTTATCTGTGCAGATACAATAAAGGGGGTTAATCTGTGCAGATACAATAAAGGGGTTATCTGTGCAGATGCAATAAAGGGGGTATCTGTGCAGATCCAATAAAGTTAAGCCAACTTAAAGTGAGAACATTTTAACTTCCAAGTAAATTGGCCTTGCAGGATTCACAACACAAGTTGTTCTGTTCAATTATCCAGTCCAAGGGTTGAAATGTTTAGAGAGCGGTCGGAAAATTACTGGATTGACAGGATTGCTGAACTGGAAGTGTGTTCGGAGGATTATGTAAGAGTGTTTGATCTTTAGCAGAAACGTGCTGCTGATAAGCAGTCCACACTGTGTCACGTTTCACATTGCAGCATGGCAATGCATCTGCTGCATCTTTCACATGGGCTGGAAAATAATGCAAATGACATAACCCATGGTGCGACCACTTATGACATGGAAGTGAAATTGTCCCTGAGAATTAGGCAAGGCCCCAGTCATGCTGTGCCCAGTCTGCAAGGGATTTGTATCAGCATTGCTACAAAATCACGGATATTCTCCTGGGGCCCAGTTTTCACTGTCCTAACACATGAACAAAATTCTTAGCGGCACTGGGATTTGGTGCTGTGATATCCGTCCATTATTAAGGCGATGATGGATTAGTTACAATGACATCCAATGTTGTAATCTGGATTTAATGTGCAGCAGCAATACTAGAAGTGGATTAACTTGTGATTTCCCCATTACCTTGGATCATTTAGCAAGTATTCGAATCAGTGCCACCATCCTTCAGGCTCTTGGTTACTTCATTCCTTAACCTGTGATTCAGGTAGGACAAAGCACCTTGGAGGGCAGAATATGTCCAATTTAAATTTAAAGATTATTTATTAGTGCCACAAGTCTTACATTAACACTGCAATGAAGTTACTGTGAAAATCCCCTAGTTGCCAAACTCCGGTGCCTGTTCGGGTACACTGAGGGATAATTTAACATGGCCAATGCACCTAACCAACATGTCTTTCGAACTGTGGGAAGAAACTGGAGCACCCGGAGGAAACCCACGCAGACAACGTGCAGACTCCACACAGGCCGGGAATCGAACCTGGGTCCCTGGCGCTGTGAGGCAGCTATGCACCTATTTTATACCTGAAAAAGAGAAACACAGAAACCATTTTCTTCTACATTGAACTCTGGCCCAAGCCAAAAAGACCCATCAGGTTTCTCATAGTGAATGGTAACTGTACTGGTTCCGGTGATAAATGCATTGAGCCACTGAGGCCAGGACGGTTTCAGCTCAATCCCTGGTCTGTGGTGGTTTAATTATTTCAGTTATACAGTCGATACGAGAGCCAGGAGAATCCTCAATCCTCCTGGATTAAGCTGGGGAAATATTTTTTAAAAATTATTCATAGGATGTGGCCATCATTTATTGCCCATCCTGAATTGGCCTTGAACTGAGTGGCTTGCCAGGTTATTTCAGAGGATATTTTAAGAGTCAACTACATTGATTTGATTTGATTTGATTTATTATTGTCACATGTATTAGTATACAATGAAAAGTATTGTTTCTTGCATGCTAAAGAGATAAGGCATACTGTACATAGAGAAGGAAAGGAGAGGGTGCAGAATGTAATAATAGTCATAGTTAGGGTGTTGAGAAAGATCAACTTAATACAAGGTCGCTCCATTCAAAAGTCTGATGGCAGCAGGGAAGAAGCGGTTGTATCAGACTTTTGTATCTTTTCTCTGATGGAAGAAGGTGGAAGAGAGTATATCCTGCGTGTGTGGGGTCCTTGATTATGCGGGCTGCTTTTCCGAGGCAGCGGGAAGCGTAGACAGAGTCAATGGATGGGAGGCTGGTTTGCATGATAGACTGGGCTTTGTTCACGACCTTTTGTAGTTCCTTGCGGTCTTGTGCAGAGCAGGAGCCATATCAAGCTGCGATACAACCAGAAAGAATGCTTTCTACGGTGCATCTGGAAAAGTTGGTGAGAGTTGTAGTGGACATGCCAAATTTCCTTAGCCCCCTGAAAAGGTAGAGGTGTTGGTGGGCTTTATTAACTATACCATTGGCGTGGAGGGACCAGGTCAGGTTGTTGGTGATCTGTGCACATTGCTGTGGGTCTGGAGTCACATGTAGGCTAGGCCGGGTAAGGATGGCAGATTTCCTCCCCCATTAGTGAACCAGGTGGGTTTTTATGGCAATCAACAATGGCTTCATTCAACTTGGTCATCATTAGACTTTTAAATTCCATACTATTGTTGAATTTAAATTTCACCATCTGCTGTGGTGGAATTCGAACCCGGGCATTACCTGGGCTTTCCAGATTACTAGCGCAGTGACAATACCACTACACCACTGCCTCCCCTACTCCTAACCACTCCCCAATATTTAACAATGTGCATGGACATTGGGTGAGGATAAGGTTGGTCTTGTTGTGACCCCCTGTCAAATCCAGGCAAGATGTGGAGATGCTGACGTTGGACTGGGGTAAACATCCAGGCAATCCAGGCAAATCCAGGCAATACATAGCACCATTCAGAATCCAGGACAAGAAAACACTAGCTGATCCCCTGGCTCCATAAGAATATAAGAACTAGGAGCAGGAGTAGGCCATTTGGCCCCTTGAGCCTACTCCGCCATTCAATAAGATCATGGCTGATCTTTTCGTGGACTCAGCGCCACTTACCTGCCCGCTCACCATAACCCTTAATTCCTTTACTGTTCAAAAATTTATCTATCCTTGCCTTAAAAACATTCAATGAGGTAGCCTCAGCTGTTTCAGTGGGCAGGGAATTCCACAGATTCACAACCCTTTGGGTGAAAAAGTTCCTCCTCAACTTAGTCCTAAATCTGCTCCCCCTTATTTTGAGGCTATGCCCCCTAGTTCTGATTTTTACCCCCAGTGGAAACAACCTCCCTGCTTCTATCTTAACTATTCCCTTCATAATTCTATATGTTTCTATAAGATCCCCTCATTCTTCTAAATTCCAATGAGTATAGCCCCAGTCTACTTAGTCTTTCCTCATAAGCCAACAATCTCAACCCTGGCATCAACCTAGTGAATCTCCTCTGCACCCACTCCAGTGCCAGTATATCCTTTCTCAAGTAAGGAGACCAAAACTGTACACAGTACTCCAGGTGTGGCCCCACCAGCAACATAACCTCACCTGCAACATAACCTCCCTGTTTTTAAACTCCATCCCCCTAGCAATGAAGGACAAAATTCCACTTGCCTTCTTAATTACCTGCTGCACCTGCAAACCAACTTTTTGTGATTCATGCACAAGGACACCCAGGTCCCTCTGCACAGCAGCATGCTGCAATTTTTTACAATTTAAATAATAGTCCATTTTGCTGTTATTCCTACCAAAATGGATGACCTCACATTTACCAACATTGTACTCTATCTGCCAGACCCTCGCCCACTCACTTAAACTATCTATATCCCTTTGCAGACTTTCAGCATCCTCTGCACACTTTGTTCTGCCACTCATCTCAGTGTCATCTGCGAACTTTGACACACTACACTTGGTTCACATCTCCAATTCATCTATGTAAATTGTAAACAATTGCGGTCCCAACACTGATTCCTGAGGCACACCGCTAGTCACTGATCGCCAACCAGAAAAACACCCATTTACCCCCACTCTTTGCTTTCTGTTAGTTAACACTACTAGTCACTGATCGCCAACCAGAAAAACACCCATTCATCCCCATTCTTTGCTTTCTGTTAGTTAACAAATCCTCTATCCATGCTAATACATTACCCATAATGCCATGCAACTTTATCTTATGCAGCAGCCTTTTGTGCGGCACCTTGTAAAATGCCTTCTGGAAATCCAGATACACCACATCCATCAGTTCCCCAATGTCCAATGCGCTCGTAATGTTCTCAAAGAATTTCACTATATTAGTTAAATATGACTTGCTTTTCATGAACCCATGCTGTGTTTGCCCAATGGGGCAATTTCTATCCAGATGTCTTGCTATTTCTTCCTTAATGATAGATTCAACCATTTTCCCCACCACAGAAGTTAAGCTACCCGGCCTAGAGTAACTGGCCTTTTGTCTACCTCCTTTTTTAAACGGTGGCGTCACATTTGCTGTTTTCCAATCTGCTGGAATGACCCCAGAGTCCAGCGAATTTTGGGAAATTACCACTAGTGCATTTGCTATTTCCCCCGCCATCTTTTTTAGTACCCTGGGATGCATTCCATCAGCACCAGGAGACTTGTCTACCTTTAGCCCCATTAACTTACCTAACACTGCTTCTTCCATACAGTTAAAATACAACTGAGCACCATGATTTCAGAGGGATAGCAAAGCATAAAAATAAGACACGAGTGGGAGATTTGGGGAATTTCTGCCTGACCACACAAGACAATCAAGACAAGTTCTCCGGGTATCAGCCACTGCTGGAACTCTTCCTGCAATACCCCATCAGCTTCCCATCAGCTTTCGTACTCTGATATTCCCTACAGTCACAAACTTGTAGAAACCATCATTGATTGCCATAAAACCTCATCTGGTTCACTAATATCCTTTAGGGAAGGAAATCTGCCGTCCTTACCTGGCTTGGCGTACATGTGACTCGCGACTGTGGTTGATTCTTAACTGCCCTCAGAAACAGCCACTCAGGGCAATTAGCAATGGGCAACAAATGCTGCCCTTAACAGCAAAGCCCACATCCTATGAAAGAATAAATGAAAGAAACCTCAATGTTTGCATCAAAACGCTGCATGAACTAGTAGGCTATTCCAAAGATCAATAACCATATTAAAAATAAAGCCTCTTATACCTAGCAGAGTTCTATGTCAATGTAATTTATACACCTGTCCCTTGGCTTTATCCAATATATTTAATTCAAATAGTCTGTCCGTATGGAGCTGATCTGGTCATTATTTCAAAACCTCCATTAAAATTCATCATGATTTTCTATTGTAAAAAGAAAGTTCTCTGAAGCTACGGAAGTGGCTTAGGTCTTTAAGTCTAGATATAAATCCAGTGGCTCACCTGTACACCACAATGCAGGGACCAAGACTGGACAAAGTGGACCAGAAATTTGTTGGCGACACACCAGTTTTACAAGGCTAGATGGATGCCCAAGTGTCCAACATAGCGGATGGTTTGCACCATCTGTCCGCATTGGAAGTATGCCACCCCCATCTTAGATTACATTCCTCCATAGGTGTCGAGAATGGGTGACGGAAGAAGCCAGGTAGGCCCACTGTGCATTTAAATAAGTTTCTGAGACAAGCAGAGTTACGTTTGACGAAAATGAGCCCAAAAAGGACCACAAATGACTTCAGAGATTTGCTTCAATTAACAGGAGCACATATGAAACACTAGAAACTAATCTGTGAAAATAATGGATGTTGTTTTTATCCCCTCTGTAAATAGACTAAAGATATTTGACTTCCTTGCTTTCAATCAGTTAAAACAAGTTTGGCTTCATATGAAAATACTAACTATACATTGTTGTTTTATACATGACCACTGTGGCTAATGAGTTAGGCCCAAAGGACAGGCAGTGAAGTGAATTAGCGAAAACAAGTTAAATGAGAAAATGAATCAACTTGAATCAGTGTAGCAAGTTACTTGGTGTAAAGGAGTGAGAGGCACACTAATGGCACAATGAATGAAGCTGAGTGAAAATATACAGTATCACCATTGTGTGGAACAATGTATTGCTGATGTAGTTTATGATTTGTACTAATCTTTTGATCCCAGTTGCATGAACATTCTGGGATGCTTTTTCTCTTCTTTTTCTCGACATCAACTGGGACGAAGTAGAACGGTTCGAGAGCTTCAAGTTTTTAGGTGTCCAGAACTGTCCTGGTCCCCCCATGCTGACGCTATAGTTAAGAAAGCCCACCAACGCCTCTACTTTTTCAGAAGACTAAGGAAATTTGGCATATCAGCTACGACTCTCGCCAACGTTTACAGATGCACCATAGAAAGTATTCTGTCTGGTTGTATCACAGCTTTGTACGGCTCCTGCTCTGCCCAAGACCGTAAGAAACTACAAAAGGTCATAAATGTAGCCCAATCCATCACGCAAACCAGCCTCCCATCTATTGACTCTGTCTACACTTCCCACTGCGTCAGCAAAGCAGCCAGCATAATTAAGGACCCCATGCACCCCTGACATTCTCTCTTTCACCTTTTTCCGTCAGGAAAAAGATACAAAAGTCTGAGGACACGTACCAACCGACTCGAGAACAGCTTCATCCCTGCTGCTGTCAGACTTTTGAATGGACTTACCTTGCATTAAGTTGATCTTTCTCTACACCCTAGCTATGACTGTAACATTACATTCTGCATTCTCTCATTTCCTTCTCTATGAACGGTATGTTTTGTCTGTATAGCGCGCAAGAAATAATACTTTTTCACTGTATGTTAATACATGTGACGTTAATAAATCATAGAATCATAGAATTATAGAATCCCTACAGTACAGAAAGAGGCCATTCGGCCCATCGAGTCTGCACCGACCACAATCCCACCCAGGCCCTACCCCCATATCCCTTCACATTTACCCGCTAATCCTTCTAACCTACGCATCTCAGGACACTAAGGGCAATTTTAGCATGGCCAATCAACCTAACCCGCACCTCTTTGGAAATCAAATCAAATCAAATCAAAATCATTTCTCAATGATCAAAAGTTGGTGCGAACCCATTTGAGATTTATTGTATTCATTCACAGGATTTGATTTGATTTATTATTGTCGCATGTATTGGTATACAGTGAAAAGTTTCTTGCACGCTATACATACAAAGTATACCGTTCATAGAGAAGGAAATGAGAGAATGCAGAATGTAGTGTTACAGTCATAGCTAGGGTGTAGAGAAAGATCAACTTAATGCAAGATAGGTCCATTCAAAAGTCTGATGGCAGCAGGGAAGAAGTTATTCTTGAGTCGGCTGGTACGAGTCCTCAGACTTTTGTATCTTTTTCCCAAGGGAAGAAGGTGGAAGAGAGAATGTCAGGGGTGCGTGGGGTCCTTAATTAATTAATTAATGGCTGCCAATGACAAGGCCATCTTTATTGCCCATCACTAATTGGCCTAATAAAGGTGGTGGTGAGCTGCCTTCTTGAACCCGCTGCTGTCCCCATGGTGTAGGTACACCCACAGTGCTGTTAGGGAGGGCGTTCTAGGATTTTGACAATGAAGGAATGGCAATGTAGTTCCAAGTCAGAATGGTGTGGGGCTTGGAGGGGAACTTGCAGGTGATGGTGTTCCCATGCATCTACTGCCCTTGCCTTTCTAGGTGGTAGAGGTCATGGGTTTGGAAGATCTGTTGAAGGAGTCTTGGTAAGTTGCTGCAGTGCATCGTGTAGATGGCATACATTGGTACACACTGCTGCTACTGTGTTTTGTTGACAGAGGGAGTGACTGTTGAATCGGGTGCATGAGGTGCCAATCAAGCGGGCTGCTTTATCCTGGATTGTGTCGACCTTCTTGAATGTTGTCGGAGCTGCACTCATCCAGGCTAGTGGAGAGTATTCCATCACACTCCTGACTTGTACCTTGTAGATGGTAGACAAGCTTTGGGGGGGTAAGGAGATGAGTTATTCACTGCAGAATTCTCAGCCTCTGACCTGCTCTTGTAGCCACAGTATTTATGTGGCTAGTTGAGTTTAGTTTCTAATCAATGGTAATCCTCAGGATGTTGATATTGGTGATTCAGTGATCGTAATGCAATTAAATGACAAGGGAGATAGTTGGATTCTCTCTTGTTGGAGATGGTCATTGCCTGGCACTTGTGTGACGTGAATGTTGCATCACATATTCATTACATGGATTGCAACAGTTTCTAAAGAAGGTCAGTATCACCTTCTCAAGGGATGGCTGACAACACCAGTCTCCCAAGAATTAAATATATATAGACCTGAACAGAAGCAGGATTCAGAAACCTCAGGCCCAGCTCAGATTTAGGAATCTACCTTTGACATAAGTTACCTATGGTATAACCAGAGAGTAGCGGCTCTCCCAAGCTCAGACCTTGAACTATCCTGACCTACTGTTGCCTTGCCTGCTTGTCACGCACAGTCACAAGCACAGTGTTTTGCAGTACAAACCTGTTTTGAAGTTGTCTCTTAAGGATGTCCCCACTAGTGGGAGAGACTAGAACCCGAGGGCACAACGCCAGAATGAAGGGACACTCCTTTAAAATTGAGATGAGGGGGAATTTCTTCAGCCAGAGAGTGGTGAATCTGTGGAACTCATTGACACAGAGGGCTGTGGAGGCCAGGTCATTGAGTGTCTTTAAGACAGAGATAGATAGGTTATTGATTAATAAGGGGATCAAGGGTTACAGGGAAAAGGCAGGAGAATGGGGATGAGAATCATATCGGCCGTGATTGAATGGCAAAGCAGACGCGATGGGCCGAATGGCCTAATTCTGCTCCTATATCTTAGGGTCTTACGAAATCGCTATTTTACTACTGTCAGCAATGACAGTGGTCAAAAGCCAGCCAGCACCTCAACATCATCTTCTGTGACTCCCACTGAGCACCGTGGTAGCTCACACAGCCTGGAGGACTCAGATGGTAAAGTTTAAAAGGGTGTGGTTAACAGTGCACACGAATGGAGTAGTGAATTAAGCTAAGTAAAAATACACAGTATCGCCATCACAGACCAGGAGGAACCAGTCGTGATGCCAGGTCTTTGCAGCAACCTGTTGCCCGAGTGGCTATTATATGCCAACATTGATCTCCTACATGCCATTTAATCCAACAACTGCTGTGAAATTGGGCCATTGCATTGGGTGCCTGTGGGAAAGGAGATAAAGCTACAGAACAAACAAGTGTCTGATAAATTGGTAGATGCAACATTGGGTGAAACCGTGGATGCCACAAACGGTAGTCTGGTGGAGCGGGGCAACAATGATGACCTGAAAATAGCATCCCTATGCAAAGGTGGCTGCTCATCTGCAACCCATTGCACAGCTGCTTCTCCGCTGATATTGTGCAGGCAGTTTCTCTGGGTCTTTGCCAGCGGGTTGTGCCTGGGCCTGCAGAACCATTTGGTTGACATCATGGCAGGTGCGGGGTGTTCCAGCACTTTCACTACCTGAGCAGCTTGGCATACTGCCATTGCCTTTCACTCTCCTGCATAAAATCTGCTGTCAGCAAACCAAACATCTTGCAAAAAAACATCGCTGTTTGAAAAAAGGCATTGTTACCTTCCTGAAAGGCAATAACTCTGGTGGTATTTAAGTCACAATTATGAAAACGTTACTGTGTGTACACCTGTGGCATGGGAACAATTGTGTCTGTAACTTGGGGGCTGGGCATGAAAACAATAGCGACAGAAGCTCAGCGTTTTATTTTAAATAAGGTCCAGACATAAAAAACCTTGTCTAGAAAGCATAGCACTCTTCCTTGGGTCTTCCACATCTCATAACAGAACCTCCTTGAAAGGGCTGACACCAGTCAGTTGTGGCAGTGACTGAGAGGTCGCTGTATTGTCTATAATAGTTCACAGGGCGGCATGGTGGCACAGTGGTTAGCATTGCTGCCTTACTGCGCCAGGGACCCGGGTTCGATTCCGGCTTGGGTCACTGTCGGTGCGGAGACTGCACGTTCTCCCCGTGTCTGCGTGGGTTTCCTCTGGGTGCTCCAGTTTCCTCCCACAGTCCGAAAGACGTGCTGGTTAGGTGCATTGGCCATGCTAAATTCTCCCTCAGTGTACCCGAACAGGCGCCAGAGTGTGGCAACCAGGGGATTTTCACAGTAACTTCATTGCAGTATTACTGTAAGCCTACATGTGACAAATAAATAAAGTTCCCATCTACCTTATTTTGAATTCTTATACAGGATGTGAGCATTGCTGGCCAGGTCAGTATTGTTGCCCATCCCTAATTTCCCTTGAGAAGGTGGTGATGAGCTGCCTTCTTGGACTGCTATAGTCCATGTGGTGCACTTATGCCCAGGGTGTTGCAGAGAAGAGAGATCCAGGATTTTAAGCCCATGGCAGTGAAGGAACAGCAATACTGATCCACCTCAGGATGGTGTGTGGCATGTCGGAAACTTGGTTCCATCCATCTACTGTCCTTGTCCTTCTAGGTGGTGGAGGTCATGGGTTTGGAAAGTGTTGTCCAAGGAGCCTTGATGAGTTACCTTCCTTTGTGTTAAGTATGACTCTAACCAGTGAAGTGATTTCCCTCTGATTCCCATTGATTTGAATTTTTCCAGGGCTCCTTGATGCCACATTCGGTCAAGTGTTGTCTTGATGTCAAGGGCAGTGACCTTCACCTCACCTCTTCAGCTCAGTTCTTTTGTCTGTGTTTAGACCAAGGTTGTAAGGAAGCCAGAAGCTGCATGGTCCTGACAAAACCCAAACTGAGCGTCAGTGTCGGAGGGGGGTGGGGTGGGGGGTGGGGTCAGTGCTGGAGGGGGTTTCAGAGCAAGAGGGGGGATTGGAGCCTGAGTGAGAGGTTTGGAGCCAGAAGGGGGATCGGAGCTGGACCAGGAGGGGGAAATTGGGTCAGGGTTGGAGGTGCTGTGGTGTGTTTCTTGGATGGGAGTGGGAGAGGTGATGTGGGGTGGGATCATGTGTGTGCAGGGTATCCCCTGCGAGCCTGGATCTGGGTGTTTTGATAGTTACTTTGGAGTTATGTTTTTTTTCTTTCAGAGTGACTATCAGGGTAAAACTGGCAGAACCATCCAAAGTTAACAGTTTAAATCATTTCTGTCGGATGGTTCCCAGCCCTTTGCAAATCTCCACAGGAAGTTAGCGCTTCTGGACAACAATCGGGTAATCCTCTATGTGGGAACTTCCTGGAGGGATTCCCCAGCTCATCATTGGGGTACCCCTCAAAAGGAGAACCCGGAAGTTATGGGCCATTCTCCCACTGTGTGTAATTGCACAGGCCAAACTCTTGGAGACATTTGAACCATCCAGAAAATTAATGCTCTGCTTTTTCTGATTTTATTTTGGAGCCAGGAGGAACAGAAATGCTATGTACAAATACAATGAGACACATTTACCCACTCTCCATCACCATTCCCACCAGCCTAAGGTGTACCTACTGGCCGGTTTTGCACAGAAGCCAGCCAGAATCCCTCAGGGCACAAACCGGCGAGATGCAGCAGGGCACCTGGCTTGGATCATGCAGCTCACTGCTCAAATGGGACTCAGCTCCACCCTCTAAATAGCTTCGGGCAGGCGACTGACTGACTCTTCCAGTCATGTGCCCAAAAGTTAAAATCTACCAATCCTCCCTTCCTTGTAAAACCCACAGTGAAGTCTCCATTGCTGATTGCTGGGAATCAAAGGCCAGTCTCTTCACAAAGTCCATAGGTTTGATGTCCAGATGCCCATGTGGGACTCTGGACTTGAGGGAACCCTGCCACCTGGTGAAAGTTGTGTGTTCTGCCCAGCTAGTGGCTACTTTCCACGGGAGAAATGATGAAGATGTTACCCCTTGCAAACACAATTTCACTCCACTGATAGGTACTTGGCAGACTGACTGATGGGGCAGGTGTCTTGGCGTGGCTTGGAAGGATTTATTGAGTTGAAAATGTGGTGCTGTAATTGGTATCTATGTGAAGGACTGTCCCTGATTCTGCAAGTCATTGAGTAGCAAATGGCACAATTCTGTGGGAGCCAGTCATAGAATCATAGAATCCCTACAGTTGTGAAGGAGGCCATTTAGTCCATCGAGTCTGCACCAATACAATCCCACCCAGGCGCTATTCCCGCAATCCCACATATTTACCCAGCTAATCCTCCTGACACTAGGGTCAATTTAGCATGGTCAATCAACCTAACCTGCACATCTTTGGACTGTGGGACGAAACCGGAGCACCTGGAGGAAACCCAGGCAGACATGGGGAGAATGTGCAAACTCCACACAGACAGCGACCCGAGGGTGGAATTGAACTCGGGTCCCTGGCGCTGTGAGGCAGCAGTGCTAACCACTGTGCAACCGTGCCGCCCGTCTTATGAAGTAGAGACAGACAGCATACCTCTGGTATGTCCAGATGCAGGCTTTGGGGTAGTGACAAATGTAGGTTAGGTGCATTGGCCATGCTAAATTCTCCCTCAGCGTACCCGAACAGGCCTCAGAGTGTGGCGACTCGGGGATTTTCACAGTAACTTCATTGCAGTGTTAATGTAAGCCTACTTGTGACACTGATAAATACATTTTAAAAATCTTATGTGGTCATTTGTTGGCACTTTTTGCAAACTTGTGCAGTGAAATATGAAACCTTAAAAGAACTCATCCTTTTTTTAATACGATGCCGATGCAATAATGTACATTTTCCAACTGTGGCTACACTTTGGAAGTAGTTCATTGCTTGGAAAGTGTGGTGAGTTAAGTGACCTTAAACATAGTCAGATCGATTAGTCTTCAGTCGTTAATGACGAGATACAAAAATAATTAAGCACAGAATTACTAGTGTGTACATGTTTATTGTCAATCAGCCAGGAGATTGACTGTGTATTTGGAGTGTGGGAAAATTAACAGCATAATTACCATTAAGCAGCAAATTACATTTCTGGCAGCATTATTACTCTGAGCAGTTTTACTGCTTGCTGCATGTTTCAACACGGGCTCGACACAGCAACAAATGATCGCCTCTAGTAATTTAGCAATTATTGGGTGGCAAGTTGCATTAACTCTAATTAGAAAGCCCTTTTCTGGCATTTTAAAGGCTTTATGACACTTGCACTGCAAGTCCTAATGGGACCTGATTTGATTGGACTGAAGAATGGCCCTGGTATTTTTTAGCCTAACAACCTGCGTGCGTTGTTTCACTGTCAGGCTGAGGAAAGAAGTGTGAAGACATTCTTTGCCCGGACTCTGCCCATTTGTGCTTCATTCTATTTCCTCTGTGGCCACGGGCAGACCTAGGAGATTAATTCCCAAATTTAGCAGAAGCATTCAAATCAATCCCAGTGAGCATAGAATAGAATCATAGGCCATTCGGTCCATCGACTCTGCACTGACTTTCCAAAGGAGCATTCTACCCTGCCCTATCCCCGTGTTTACCCTGCTAATCCCCGTAACCTACACATCTTGGGACACTAAGGTCAATTTAGCATGACCAATCCACCTAACCTGCACATCTTTGGACTGTGGGAGGAAACCCACACAGTCACGGGGAGAAAGTGCAAACTCCACACAGTCACCCAACGCCGGAATTGAACCCGGGTCCCCGGCGCTGTAAGGCAGCAGTGCTGACCACTGTGCCACCCTATAACCCAATGTGGGAGCACTTTTTTTTATTCATTCGTGGGACATGGGTGTCGTTGGCTGGCCATCCCCAGTTGCCTTTGGAGGGCAGCTGAGAGTCAACCACATAGTTGCGGCTCTGGAGTATGTAGACCAGACCAGGTAAGGCCGGACCAGGTAAGGATGGCGGATTTCCTTCCCTAAAGGACATTAGTGAACCAGATGGGTTTTTTCAGACAATTAACAATGGTTTCATGGTCATCAGTGGATTCTTAATTCCAGATATTGTTTTATTGAATTCAAATTCCACCATTTGTCGTGCTGGGATTTGAACCTGAGTCCCCAGAATATTAGCTGAGTGACTGGATTAATAGTCTAGCAATAACACCACTAGACCATCACCTCCCCAGCATTTTTCTGTTATCTTTTGTTTCTGAGGTCAACATATATATATATATAAAATATACATATATGTTGTAGAGCGTCATGCTTTGCATGTTACTGCATGGGAGAATAGGGTGGTCATTAGTCAGTAAAGCCTGATTGGTTGCACTTGCCAAGATGCTACCAACCACCTTTCCAGCAATGGATGTCTCCACCTAAAGGCTGAAAATGGGGATCAACTCTCTATCTCACTGCCCCTTCATCCTGAGATGAAAAAAAGCAGCGGTAGATTCAGTCCTCTCTAGTAAGTAAGCACCTGCTAGTCCAATAGCATCACTGGAAGGCAGATATTTTATTGCCAATCCCAGCCAGCCTAGTGAAGGTGGTGGTGGACCTTCTTCCTGAGCCGCTGCAGCCCATGTGGTGAAGACACTCTCATAAAGCAACAGTGAAGAAACAGTTAGAAACGCCTAAATCAGGATTTTCGTGTGACCTGGTGGTGAACTATATGGGGCTGAGAAGATTGCACAACACTAAGTTCTGAGAAAGTGGCCCTGAAACACTTTGAGACCTATTGGGGACATGGTAGGCGCTATATGAATGCAGGTTTATCCTGTCGGCATTTTCCTGCAAGGATTTAATAAAACAGCGAATCCGGTCTTGCTGTGGAGAATTTCTCTATCCACAGTGGAACCTGATGACCAGGGGGTGTAATTCACGGAGATTTTGCCCTGGCAACTTTAGCGTCAGCTGACCTTATTTATTGTGTTGTAATTAGGCCTTGTCAGCGGATGGGAGGGAGGCGGCGATGTTTCTGTCACAGATACATTGAGCAGATATCGCAGCCTGAATTTGAACTGCCTGTTCTCTGGGGGGGTACACTATTCAATTTATTGTGCTCTGACATGTGGAGCAAGACAGCGTGCATGCTCTGAGGCACAGTCCTTTGTCAAATATACCCGCTCCATGACACAATTAGTATACAAAACATACCGTGCTACTGGAACAGAAATGATTTTAACGCTGCCACTTTATATCCGTCTTTGCATACGGCCCACTTGGGTCACATCATAGAATCATAAAATCCCTACAGTGCAGAAGGAGACCATTCAGCCCATCGAGCTTGCACCGACTACAATCTCACACAGGCCCTAATTCCATAGCCCATTTACCCAGCTAATCCCCCTGACACTCAGCATGGCCAATCAACCTAACCAAAGAACAAAGAACAAAGAACAATACAGCACAGGAACAGGCCCTTCGGCCCTCCAAGCCCGCGCCGCTCCCCGGTCCAGGATTGAATCCTGAATCCAGGATCCCCGCCCAATTTTCCAGCCTATCTACATACCAATATCCTATCCACCGAGCTGTCCCTCACAGCTACGATGCTTTGTTCATTACAACCTATTAACTCACCCCCACCCCCCCCATTCCAGACCATGTGATCTCCAGGGAGAGGCGAAAACCCAGAGTGAAAAACCCCAGGGCCAATATGGGGAAAAAAAAATCTGGGAAATTCCTCTCCGACCCCCTGAGGCGATCGAAACGAGTCCAGGAGATCACAATGGCCCTGATCGGAAAATGCTTCCCAACCCTAGTCATTTCCACTTCCACGAACACCATATGAATTCCCTGCCCCCGAGACAGGTTCCCAACTATCCGCAGTCTCGCTCTGTACTGGCACCAGCAAGATGATCATAGAATGAAGCCTTGAAACGAGAAACCAGGAACAATTAGCCCGCGCCGCTCCCTGGTCCAAACTAGACCACTCTTTTGTATCCCTCCATTCCCACTCCGTTCATATAGCTGTCTAGATAACCGGCACGTGTTTGGACTGTGGAAGGAAACTGGAGCACCCGGAGGAAACCCACGCAGTTACCCAAGGCCGGAATTGATCCCGGGTCCCTGGCACTGTGAGGCAGCAGTGCCAATCACTTGTAACCAATCTGACAGCACCCCCACTCTGAGCTGTTACAAATCCCCGCCTCCCCCACCCTGTGCTGTTACAACTCCCTGCACCCCCACGCTGTGCTGTTACAACTCCCTGCACCCCCACTCTGTGCTGTTACAAATCCCTGCCTCCCCGACCCTGTGCTATTACAACTCTCTTCACCCCCAACCTCTGCTGTTACAACTCCCTGCACCCCCACCCTGTGCTATTACAACTCTCTGCACCCCCACCCTGTGCTATTACAACTCTCTGCACCCCCACCCTATGCTGTTATTACTCTGGACACCCACCCTCCCAGTCTCAGAACTCTCAGCACACTCACCCACCTCTCACATCGAGCCAGGTAGCCAGTTGGGCTTGTTAAAAACATTGTTAAAGGTAAGTTAAGGAGGCCGAGTGGAATTTTGCCAGTTTCCTGATGTGATGCGAACAGGTCAACATGGAGCCAGGCACCCCGCGGAAGGCACCGGATCTGGTGCTCCAAGGGGGCAGAAGTCCCTCCCCAGTGTGCTGGGATGGCGGTGTGGCCAAAGGTTGTCCTGTAAAGAGATTCCTCCACTCCCTCCCCAGTGGTGGCCTGACTAATTATTTGTATTTTTAAATTACTTTTTTAAAAAGTGGCTAACTGAAGCACACTCTCCATTACTTACCTGGTACTGCTGAGTGCTCATCTGTAGCTAGAAGACCTCTGATTGGCCCTGCAGCTTTGAGAGCTCCACCCACTGTCCTTAATTGTCCTGCCTCCATGCCAGTTAATGCCAGTCAAAATCACAGATCAGTGACCGCTTCTGCCCGGAGGCAGTTCGAAATAGGCAGATTCCTGTATCCCTTCCCCAAAGTGTAAATTCAGCCACAGCTTTCCATCACAGAGCTGAAATGTTTCTTATGTGATTCGCGGCTTGGGTCACTGTCTGTGCCGAGTTTGCATGTTCCCCCCTGTGTCTGCGTGGGTTCCCTCTGGGTGCTCCGGTTTGCTCCCACAGTCACGAAAGACGTGCTGGTTATGTGCATTGACCATGGTAAATTCTCCCTCAGTGTACCCGAACAGGAGTGTGGCGACTTGGGGATTTTCACAGTAACTTCATTGCAGTGTTAATGTAAGCCTCCTTGTGACTAATAAATAAACTAAAAAAAAAAGACTTCTGATTCTTTTACTTTTCTTTTGTTGCAGTGATGGTCTAGGGAAAGGCTCCTTTAACTACCGAGAGGGTATGTGATTATTCCTGATGATGATGGTAACTTTAGACCAATGCGTTGATCATCTTGTGACCAGAGAAGGGAGGATGTGTACGGGCCCAGGAAAAGAAACATGCCATTTTGATGGAAGTTTGAGATATTTTGCATGCAATTTCCTGAGAGTTGTTGCTCAGATGGATAATAGTAAGCTCATGCTGGTATAAACCCATGGACTGATAAATACCAGCCCATGCTGGTATTTTTGGGCCCTATTGGCCCACAATCATCCCCTCAGCATGGCCTCAAGGTCCTGCCATTGGCATTTGTAATAGTTGCAGCTGAAAAATAAGTCACCTAGATAGATGAATGATGATCTGCAGATATATAATTAAACCATGGAATCCCAACAGTGCAGAAAGAGGCCATTCGGCCCAATGAGTCTGCATTGACTCTCTGAAAGACCATCTAATGCAAGTCCTCCCTTCTGCCCTATCCCTGTAACCCTGCACATTTACCATGGCTAATCTACCTAACCTGCACAACTTTGGACTGCTAATTTAACTAATTAACTGCCAAACAGATTTATTTCACACTACACAACCATAAAATAATTAATAGCATTACTGGAGCTCCAGAGGAATAGCATATGAAAGTAGAGAGGTAATGTTAAATTTATTTAAAACCAGAAAGGATTTGCAAGTTTGAGGGGATGGAACCGTCAGGGAAAACTGAGTGGGCTCTTTTCTCAGAGTGGACACTGGATGAAGGTTTTGAAAATTATGACTCGATTCGATTGGCTAGACGTGGAGAAACTGTTGCAAAGTGTGCATGAGGCTAGAACAAGTGAACATAAACATCTGAAAAACAAAAAAAATTGGTGGCACAGTGGCACAGTGGTTAGCACTGTTGCCTCATTGCGCCAGGGACCTGGGTTCAATTCTGGCCTCGGGTCACTGTCTGTGTGGAGTTTGCACATTCTCCCCGTCTCTGCGTGGGTTTCCTCCCACAGTGCAAAGATGTGCGGGTTAGGTTGATTGGCCATTCTAAATTGGCCCGAGTGTCAGGGGATTAGCATGTTAAATATATGGGATTATGGGAATGGGGCCCGGGTGGGATTGTGGTCGGTGAAGACTCGATGGGCCGAGTGGCCTCCTTCTGCACTTTAGGGATTCTATTCTATGATCAAAAGATCAAATGAAGAATTTGGTTGAAATGTGGCACTTGCTGCCAAATGGTGATAGCATTGACATAGATAAGGGAAGGTTTGATGCAGGCATGGGGGAGGAGGGAGTTGAGGGCTTTGGATAGGATTGGAAATGGTAATTAAGAATCAGGAGGTCCATGAGGAGTATAAACACTGGCATAGGTCAGTAGGGTCAAATAATCTTATAATGCACTATCGATTCTTTGTAATGACTGGTAATGCCTAATATCCTTTGTAAGAAATGATTGATGCGTGACAGGTAGTTCATTATTAAGAGATCTTGGTCATTGAGGAAATAGACTTCAGTGATCGCACATGAATGCATCATGGTGGGAGTGACACAATAAGGAGTTTAACAACACTCTAAGATCAGATCTCCCACTCACCTGACGAAGGAGCAGTGCTCCGAAAGCTAGTGGCATTTGCTACCAAATAAACCTGTTGGACTTTAACCTGGTGTTGTTAGACTCCTTACTGTGTTTACCCCAGTCCAACGTCGGCATCTCCACACCGGGAATGACACAATACATTGCCTATCACTATTTGACTATAATGGCCCACACCTTTGCAGCTGAGGAGTGGAGAATTGTTGACTTCCATATAAATCAGAGATCTGGGATTGTTGGCGTTGTATTTAGATGTTTTGGAGGTTTACATTTCCATAGGTCCTGGTTAAGAAAGCAGTTCAGGAGTGCGGATGTCAGTAATTGTCCAGCATTTATAACGAGCTGAGAATTTGTTACTTTAAAGAAAGTAAAACAAAGAGCATTTCTTGGGCCATTTTTAGACTCAGGTTCTCAGTATTTTGCCCTTAACAAGTTAAAAATGATTGCATCATTAAATGACAAGTTGCACAGACCCAATTCCCTCACTGCCAGTATAAATTAGCAGTAGCCACAAGATTAAAACAATAAGTGCTCTGATTCGATTTGATTTATTATTGTCACATTTTTTGATTCATTTGTGGGACATGGGCGACACTGGCTGGCCAGCATTTATTGCCCATCCCTAGTTGCCCTTGTTCAGAGCGCAGTTGAGAGTCAACCACATTGCTGTGGCTCTGAAGTCACACCTAGACCAGACTGGGTAAGGATGGCAGATTTCCTTCCCTAAAGGACATTAGTGAACCAGATGGGTTTTTCCAACAATCGACAATGGTTTCATGGTCATCGGTAGATTCTTAACACCAGATATTTTTTATTGAATTCAAATTTTCACCATCTGTAATGAGATTCAAACCCGGGTCCCCAGAACATTAGCTGAGTTTCTGGATTAACAGTCTAACCCTAACACCACTAGGCCATTGCCTTCCTCATGTATTAGTATACAATGAAAAGTATTGTTCCTTGCACGCTATTCAGACAAAGCATACTGTTCATAGAGAAGGAAAGGAGAAGGTGCAGAATCAATAAGCAATCGTCTCATTTGCTCAGTAGGGATTGGGTGTCAAAAACTGGTACAGGCATGGGAGTGCAAAGCATATCTTAAATCTTTCTAAGAGTTATAATCCAAGCTGGGAGTAGTAAAGCCTTTTAGATATGGTAGATAAGGGAGATGGATGTCATAGTTCTGTTCAAAGTATAACATCAACAATCTACACAAATTTCCTGAGTTAACTGCATAAGGCTCCCACCAAAAGCTGATTGC
This sequence comes from Mustelus asterias, assembly GCF_964213995.1. Taxonomy (NCBI): domain Eukaryota; kingdom Metazoa; phylum Chordata; class Chondrichthyes; order Carcharhiniformes; family Triakidae; genus Mustelus; species Mustelus asterias. The sequence continues at coordinate 103,206,949 of NC_135810.1, read as the reverse complement.
AAATTTTTTACATCTACTGTCCCAACAAACCTTTTACATTTTATATATCACATATCCGAACAAATGGGAATGGTGTGAGGATCCGGATTCCACCGTTCCATCGTCTGTCTTTGCTCTTTTGTGGCAATTATGAGTCAGCTACTCCTGCAAGGAGATACATGGGGAGGTTGTAAACAGGCCACCTGCCAGGTCAGAGGGCAGTGCCTGGGTGCGTGGGAGCTTTGATTTGATTTATTATTGTCACATGTATTAACATACAGTGAAAAGTACTGTTTCTTGCGCGCTATACAGACAAAGCATACCGTTCATAGAGAAGGAAATGAGAGAGTGCACAATGTAGTGTTACAGTCATAGCTAGGGTGTAGAGAAAGATCAACTTAATGCAAGTGAAGTCCATTCAAAAGTCTGACAGCAGCAGGGAAGAAGCTGTTTTTGAGTAGGTTGGTACATGACCTCAGACTTCTGTATATTTTTCCTGATGGAAGAAGGTGGAAGAGAGAATGTCCGGGGTGCGTGGGGCCCTTAATTATGCTGGCTGTTTTGCCGAGACAGCAGGAAGTGTAGACAAAGTCAATGGATGGGAGGCTGGTTTGTGTGATGGATTGGGCCACATTCACAACCTTTTGTAGTTCCTTGCGATCTTGGGCAGAGCAGGAGCCATACCAAGCTGTGATACAACCAGAAAGAATGCTTTCTATGGTGCATCTGTAAAAGTTGGTGAGAGTCGTAGCTGACATGCCAAATTTCCTTAGTCTTCTGAGAAAGTAGAGGCATTGGTGGGCTTTCTTAACTATAGTGTCAGCATGGGGGGGAACAGGACAGTTTGTTGGTGATCTGGACATCTGAAACCTGAAGCTTTTGACCCTTTCCACTTCATCCCGGTTGATGTAGACAGGGGCATGTTCTCCTTTACACTTCCTGAAGACGATGACAATCTCCTTCGTTTTGTTGACATTGAGGGAGAGATTATTGTTGCCGCACCAGTTCACCAGCTTCTCTATCTCATTCCTGTACTCTGTCTCATCATTGTTTGAGATCCGACCTACTACGGTGGTGTCGTCAGCAAACTTGAAAATCGAATTGTAGGGGAATTTGGTCATAGATGTATAAGGAGTATAGTAGGGGGCTGAGAACACAGCCTTGTGGAGCACCGGTGTTGAGGATGATCGTGGAGGAGGTGTTGTTGCCTATCCTTACTGATTGTAGTCTGTGAGTTAGGAAGTTCAGGATCCAGTCGCATAGGGAGATGACGAGGTCCAGGCCACGGAGTTTGGAGATGGGTTTCGCGGGAATAATAGTGTTGAAGGCTGAGCTGTAGTCAATAAATATGAGTCTGGCATAGGTGTCCTTGTTATCTAGATGTTCCAGGGTTGACTGCAGGGCCAGGGAGATGGCTTCTGCTGTGGACCTGTTGCGGCGGTAGGCAGTGGATCCAGGTAGTCCGGGAGGCTGGAATTGATTTGTGCCATGAGCTACGCGTGAGCAGGGATGAATGGAGAGGAGCGGAGTCTCAGGGGAGATAAAGAAGTGTGTGGGAGGTCGAGGGGTGGGGCTCAGCGAGGTGGCAGCAAGTGAGGTCCAAGTGCCATGGTGAGGGGTACGTGAGTGGGAGGGGGTGAGAGAAGCCATCTACCCTGGCAGCATGGAGCAGCACGGTGGCACAGTGGTTAGCACTGCTGCCTCACAGCGGCAGGGACCTGGGTTCGATTCCCGGCTTGGGTCACTGTCTGCACATTCTCCCCGTGTCTGCATGGGTTTCCTCCGGGTGCTCCGGTTTCCTCCCACAGTCCGAAGGACATGCTGGTTAGATGCATTGGCCGTGCTAAATTCTCCCTCAGTGTACCCGAACAGGCGCCGGAGTGTGGCAACTAGGGGATTTTCACAGTAACTTCATTGCAATGTTAATGTAAGCCTATTTGTGACACTAATAAATAAACTTTACTTTAAGCACAGATGAAGTCATTTATTTTTTACCAGCACTGCACCCTGTCCTCTTCTGGAGAATGCTGGCAGTCACCAAAGTGGCCACCATGTCCCAAGCAAGGTTTGTGACCTTACTGGGTGGTCTCTTATCCACCTGTGGATACAGGCTTCCCCTTCATGACAGTCAGCATCCGTATCAGGGCTCCCTTATGAGCATTAGTGCCAGCCTTTGAGCAGCCATCTTCTTTGCTGGACTGTGAGCAAATGCTGTGGAACTGTTTAAATGCAGTGGCTCCTTGATTGACCTGTTCAGATGACCCCGGGGAGGGTGAATCAGACACATCGTGCCATGGACGTGATGTTTTTCCCATGAATTTTTTTTTCAAGTGTCTAACGATTTTGGTCAAGATTGAGTCGAAAGGGTTGGCGGGATTCTCTCCGGTTTTCGTGCCAAAAATGACAATAGCCAGAGTTTGGGAAAATTCCATCCTATATCCATGCAAGCTGTTGTTTTTCTAACATCAGTAAATTTGTGAAATCACCGAATGCCCAATTGGATGAAATATATCACTCAGTAGATCTAAGATCTGAATCAATTGAATGTACAGATCATTAAATACAATGCTTTCAAGTTCTATGATATCGAGAGAAATGCACAGCAACTGAATGTTGCTCTTCCTAATGGTGTGTGAGGCAGACTTTCATCTGTTTCTGTAGTGAAGAGGCTTATATCCTGAGGATCACCACTCCGCATTAATCATGGCTGATCAGGAGTCTCTCTCACTCTGCATTGGAAGGATTTTTCAGGTCGATATTTAACCAGTTTGACCACAGAATGAACACGTCATCCTTGGCTGCCAAGTCCTGGGGTGGGATCCGAACCTGGAACTTCTGGCTCAGAGGCAGGGACACTGCCCACTGCACAACAAGACCTCCATGTCTACTGACTGCTAATGCCCCACATTCCCCATTGTCAGTTGAAAAGCATCTAGTTGTCGAGTCATAGAAGTTTACAGCATGGAAACAGGCCCTTCAGCCCAACTTGTCCACATCACCCAGTTTTTACCATTAAGCTAATCCCCATTGCCTGCATCAGGCCCATATCCCTCTATATCTATCTTACCCATGTAACTGTCTAAATGCTTTTTAAAAGACAAAATTGTACCCGCCTCGACTACTACCTCTGGCAGACACTCACCACCCTCTGTGTGAAAAAATTGCCCCTCTGGACCCTTTTGTAGCTCTCCTCTCTCACCTTAAACGTATGCCCTCTAGTTTTAGACTCCTACCTTTGGGAAAAGGTGTTGACTATCTACTTTATCTATGCCCCTCATTATTTTATAGACCTCTATAAGATCACCCCTAAGCTTCCTACGCTTTAGGGGAAATAAATCCCAGTCTATCCAGCCTCTCCTTATAACTCAAACCATCAAGTCCCTTTAGCATCCTAGTAAATTTTTTCTGCGCTCTTTCTAGTTTAATAATATCCTTTCTATAATAGAGTGACCAGAACTATGCACACTATTCCAAGTATGGCCTTACCAATGACTTGTACAACTTCAACAAGACGCCCCAACTCCTGTATTCAATTTCTGAAACCAAGCATGCCGAATGCCTTCTTCACCACCCTGTCCACCTGTGACTCCACTTTAAAAGAGCTATGAACCTGTACCCTGAGATCTCGTTGTTTTGTAACTCTCCCCAAAGCCCTTCCATTAACTGAGTAAGTCCTGCCCTGGTTGGATCTACCAAAGTGCATCACCTTGTATTCATCTAAATTAAACTCCACCTGCCATTCTTCAGCCCACTGGCCCAATTGATCAAGATCCCATTGCAAACCTAGATAACCTTCTTCACTGTCCACTATACCATCAATCTTGGTGTCATCTGCAAACTTACTAACCATGCCTCCTAAGTTTTCATCCAAAACATTAATATAAATGACAAATAACAGTGGGCCCAGCACCGATCCCTGAAGCTCACCACTGGTCACAGGCCTCCAGTTTGTAAAACAACCCTCTACAACCACCCTTTATCTTCTGTCATCAATTTTGTATCCAATTGGTTACCTCTCCCTGGATCCTATGAGATTTAACCTTATGCAACAACCTACCAGCCGGTACCTTGTCAAAGGCCTTGCTGAAGTCCATGGAGACAATGTCTACTGCACTGCCCTCATCTACCTTCTTGGTTACCCCTTCAAAAATCCAGTCAAATTCATGAGACATGATTTTCCACTCACAAAGCCATGCTGACTGTCCCTAATTAGTCCTTGTCTCTCTAAGTGCCTGTAGATCCTGTCTCTCAGAATACCTTCTGACAGCTTACCCCCTACAGATGTGAGGCTCAACGGCCTGTAGTTCCCAGGCTTTTCTCTGCAGCCCTTTTTAAACAAAGGCACAACATTTGCCACTCTCCAATCTACAGGCACATTACCTGTGGCTGTCGATGATTCTATCTCTGCTAGGGGACCCACGATTTCCTCCCTTGCCTCCCACAACCTTGTGGGATACACTTCATCAGGTCCCGGGGATTTATATACCTCGGTGCATATATAAAGATACTAACATGAAAAGACAGGGTAGATAAAGATAAACTATTTCCACTGGTTGGAGATTCTAGGAGACATAGTCTAAAAGTTAAAGCCAGACCGTTCAGAAAAGATGTTAGGAAGTTTGATTTAATAAAAAATAAATACTATCAACATTGATAGAAATATGTTGTTGTGTAATCTGACTTTTAAAGGCGGATCACTTGGTCTTTTTCATAGATGTGCAGGGTGGTACAGTGGTTAGCATTGCTGCCTCACAGCGCCAGGGACCTGGGTTCAATTCCGTCCTTGGGTGACTGTGGAGTTTGCACGTTCTCTCCGTGTCTGCATGGGTTTCTTCCGGGTGCTCCGGTTTCCTCCTACAGTCCAAAGATGTGCGTGTTAGGTTGATTGACCATGCTAACTAAATTGCCCCTTAGTGTCAGGGGGACTAGCAAGGTAAATACGTGGGGTTATGGGGCTATGGCCTGGTGTGATTGTTGTCGGTGCAGGCTCGGTGGGCTGAATGGCCTCCTTCTGCACTGTAGGAATTCTATGATTTAAGAAGTTGTGTCCCTCACTATTTTTATTGTTCAGGCCATGTCCTCCATGAACAGCGGGAGGTTTCAATTGGTAGCTGGTATCAGATGTTCTGTTGTACATTCATTTGGAGTTGGAATAGTTAATATGTAATGTCTGCATGTCAGAGTTCTCTTATGTTCTGGTTGAATGAAGATTGAAAAGGTCTGAGATGAGTTGCTTGGCAACCATTAAGTTTTGTTTACCTTTGTAAATGCTACAACCTGCATCAGTTTAAATGTGAAAATATTTGGCTGGTGCTTCATCAAATCTCTGTCATTGACAGCTTCACTATCTTTACGATTTGTAACCCTGTTTCAAGCAACGATAATATCATTGATTACCCATTACCAAGGTTTACCAGCACAAACACAAAAGTTTGCAGATGATACCAAGTTGGGCGGGAGGGTGAACTGTGACGAGGATGCAGAGATCCTTCAGCATGATCTGGACAGGTTGGCTAAGTGGGCAAATCAATGGCAGATGCAGTATAATTTGGATAAATGTGAGGATATTCACTTTGGAAGCAAAGACAAGAAGGCAGATTACTACCTGACTGACTGTAAATTGGGAGAGGGGAGTGTGTAGCGGGAACTGGGTGTCCTTGTGCACCAGTCGCTGGAGTTAAGCATGCAGGTGCAGCAGGCGGTAAAGAAGGCAAATGATATGTTGGCCTTCCTTGCGAGAGGTTTTGAGTACAGGAGCAGGGATGTGTTGTTGCAACTATACAGGGCCTTGGTGATGCCACACCTAGAATATTGTGTGCAGTTTTGGTCTCCTTTACTGAAGAATTATGTTCTTGCTCTCGAGGGAGTGCAGCGAAGGTTTACCAGGCTGATTCCGGGGATGGCGGGACTGATGTATGAGGAGAGATTGACTAAGTTAAGATTATTTTCACTGGAGTTCAGATGAATGAGGGGGGATCGCATAGAGACTTATAAAATTCTAATAGGTCTAGGCAGGATAGATGCAGGGAGGATGTTCCTGATGGTGGGTGCGTCCAGAACCAGGGATCACAGTCTGAGGATTCAGGGTAGACCATTTAGGACGGAGGTGAGGAGACATTTCTTCACCCAAAGAGTAGTGAGTCTGTGGAATTCATTACCTCAGGAAGTATTTGATGCCAAATCATTGAATGTATTCAAGAGGCGGCTGGATATAGCACTTGGAGCAAATGGGATCCAAGGTTATGGGGAAAAAGATTAGGCTGTTGAGTTGGATGATCAGCCATGATCGTAATGAATAGCGGAGTGAGCTCGAAAGGCCAAATGGCCTCCTCCTTCTCCAAACTTCTATGTTCTATGTAAAATCTAGGCTGACACTCAGGACAGTATGTACTGTGGGAGTGCAGCACTGTCAGAGGTGCAGCAAAGGTTCTGATGAGACATTAAATCAAGTCCCCCTCACTTTCTCTGGTGGGCATAAAAGACTTCTTGGCATGATTTCGAAGAGTAGAGGAGTTGTCCAAAATGTTTTGCCCAACTTTATCCTTCAACCAACATCACAGAATTTGCAAAGGCTATGGGCCCTGACAGTGTTCTGGCAATAATCAAGCCGTCAGCATGGCTTCATGAAGGGGAAATCATATCCAACAAATTTATCAGCTTTGCAGCTCCAACAACACTCAAGAAGCTCGACACTATCTGGGACAAAGCAGCCCATTTGACTGGCACCCCATCCATAAACATTCAATCCCACCACCACCGATGCCCAGTGGCAGCAGTGTGTACCATTGACAAGAGGCACTGCAGGAACTCACCAAGGCTCCTTAGATAGCATCTCCTAAACACATGACCGCTACCGTCTCAAAGGACAGGGCAGCAGACAAATGGGAACACCACCACCTGGAGGTTCCCCTCCAAGCCACTCACCATCCTGACATCTCCTTCCTTCTCTGCTGCTGGGTCAAAATCCTGGAATTCCCTCCATAGGAGCACTGCGGGTGTACCTACACCACATGGACTGTAGTGGTTTAAGAAGGCAACTCGCCCACCACCTTCTCAAGGGCAATTAGGGATAGGCAATAAATGCTGGCCTAGCCAGCAATGCCCACATCTCATGAAAGAATTGAAAAAAAACCAGTCGGTCTAGTCATTCTTACATTGCTGTTTGTAGAATCTTGCTGTGCATAAATCAGTTGCTGTATTTCCTGCATTACATCAGTGACTACATTTAAAAAACACCTTATTGGTTGTAAATGCTTTATGATGCCCTGCGGTCATGAAAGGTGCTATATAAATATATAATCAGTCCTCCCTCTGCTCCTCCCCCCCATCCTTGCAATGATATAATACTGATATATTTTCACAATTACATTATATTTTCTCTTCATCCTTACTGGCAGTTTCCTCGTGCCTACCCAACGCAAGAAGGCAGACCGATGATCATAGCCACTGGTACTGGCTATTTGGTGTGGTAAGGTTGCAATAAGTTCCCATGAGGTCTCTCCAGCTCTCTCTTGGCGTATTCCCTCATGGCACAATTCCGAAGGAGAAGCCACCATTTGGGATTAGACTCCAGGTTGTCCTATCCCTTGGATTCAAAGTTCCATTGCGCTGAGGTATCCTGATTGTCGATCCACAACAATGTGACATCATGAAAGATTAAATGCTAGTAAAAAAAAGGATGAAATTCTCATTTAAAACACAATCTTTCTTTGTTGTTCAGGGACCCTGGAAAGGATCGGAAATGAAGGTGGACCAGCACGTCTTAAAACAGTAAATTCAAACTTAAGTTCTCCAATCCTGGCTTGAACATGGATGGAACGCATGATAGACCACAAAATTGTACTTTTGATGAGGACTTTATCTCTATTCTGCTTCCAGTGTCTTATGGGATAGTGTTTGTGGTAGGACTTGTTCTCAATGCTCTTGCAATATGGGTCTTTGTCTTTCGAATGAGACCTTGGAATGTATCGACCACTTACATGTTCAACCTAGCTCTCTCAGACATCATGTACGCCATATCATTGCCTCTGCTGATTTACTACTACTCGAAACACAACGACTGGCCCTTTGGGGCAGCTTTGTGTAAAATTGTACGGTTCCTCTTCTATACCAACCTGTACGGCAGTATCCTTTTTCTCACTTGTATGAGCATTTATAGATTCCTGGGGATCTGCTTCCCAATGCAGTCACTGAGGTGGTCAAGCCTGCGATACACGCGAATAGTATGCATCGTTGTTTGGGGGGTTGTGATAGCATTCCAGACCCCAATATTCGTGTTTGTTGACATAGAGGGCATTGGTAATACTACCCTTTGTTATGACACGGCGAACCAAATCCATTTTAACCAGTTTGTCATTTACAGCGCTGTACAGTTGGTGTTGCTCTTTTGTGGTCCTTTCACAGTAGTGGTGATCTGCTACGGAATTACAGCTAAGAAACTCCTTCGGCCCAATGGCATCCGTCCTGAATATGCCAGATCCAGGAAAAAGTCCATCAAGATGATTATCACCATCCTCACTGTTTTTGTCTTGTGTTTCTTGCCCTTCCACATCACACGCTCCATTTACTATTCCTCGAGAAGCCTTAACGTGAGCTGTAGCAGGCTCAATGCGTTTAACCTGGCGTACAAAGTGACCAGACCCCTCGCAAGTGCCAATAGTTGCCTCGACCCAATTCTTTATGTCCTGGGTGGGCAGACCTATCGCAGTAAGCTGGCCCGTAAGGGTAATGGTGTTGAAAATAAGAACAATCTTCCTTTAGCCAAAAAGACAATTAGTGGTACGGACATCACGCACTCTGTTTATACAACAGAAATTGGGCTTGAGGAACTAAAGCAAGCCGCCGCTGGGAGTAGCGATGGGGTCTAGAGTTATTGCCCAGCTTGGACTTTAAGGTTGTCATTTTCAACTGCTGGTTGGATATTTTTAATGCTTAAGGGAAGCAACCAGCAATTGAAAATATGTGTGGAACACCTTGATGATTGCACAATATCAGAGACCTGACGTGCAATGTTCAGTTGGTCCATCTGAAAAGAACTCTGGAGGCTTCTTAAGTTTGATCTGATTTGGTTTTTGATCTATTGGGATACAGTGAAAAGTATTGTTTCTTGCATGCTATACAGTCAAAACATACAGTTCATAAAGTACATAGGGGAGAAGGAAAGGAGAGAGTGCAGAATATAGTGTTACAGTCATAGAGAAAGATCAGATTAATATACGGTAGGTCCATTGAAAAGTCTGATGGCAGCAGGGAAGAAGCTGTTCTTGAGTCAGTTGGTACGTGTTCTCAGACTTTTGTACGAAGGTGGAAGAGAGTACGTCCCGGGTGTGTGAGGTGCTTGATTATGCTGGCTGCTTCTCTGAGGCAGTGGGAAGTGTAGACAGAGTCAATGGACGGGAGGCTGGTTTACGTGATGGACTGGGCTACGTTCACAACCCTTTGTAGTTTCTTGCGGTCTTGGTCAGAGCAGGAACTATACCAAGCTGTGATACATCCGGAAAGGTTGCTTTCTCTGGCACATCTGTAAAAATTGGTGAGAGTCGTAGCGGACATGCCAAATTTCCTTAGCCTCCTGAGAAAGTAGAGGGGTGGATGGCTAATGATAGTTGTAGGATCCCAATTGCAAGTTTCCAGTACTAATGGGTAATGTGTACATTGCGCACATCCCTTTCTTTAGTGCCAGGTTGTGAGTTGTTGGATCTGGGCTCATTAAAGGGACTGGTGATGGCTACTCCGAATTTGGCCCAGGACAACTCTTATTTAATTTGGTGTGGGGGCCAGGAGACTATTTGTCCAAAAGTATTCAAGACCCTCCCCATGATTACCTCTACCTCCTCCCGTGCCTGTCCTCTGACCCAATACAGCTTGGGAACCAGCTGTTCCCCTTCCTTACCAGGAATAGCAAGCTACAGGGGGTGCTTGCACTTACTAACCATGTTAAAACGAGGCCGGGGCCTCAGAATAACACTGACTTTGTTCCCCACTTGACACAAGATGAAAATAGCCCACCAAATATCATGAAAGTTTTCGTGAAGACGGTGGCCATTTGGCCATCATGCCTGTGCTAGTCTATTCCAGTGCTTGCTTTGCCAATTCCATTACTTTGCCCTTTTCCTTGAATTCATTCCTTTCAGTTGCTATTTCCCTATCCCTTTAATGTAGTACTCTACTTCACTTGAATGCAGAGGAGCATCTGTGTTTAGCACAGACCAGGGTGATGCAACGAATAGCAAATAATGGTGCTTCCGAGACGGATCCCACCTTCAAGAAATCCAAGTTAATTCAAATTTTGGTTAAAAGACAAATAAACCCTGACTGAGAATCCAATTTCATATTGAATAGGCTTTGCTGAACTATCCCAGGGTCTCTTTAGGGGAGGTGATGGCCTAGTGGTATTATCGCTAGACTATTAATCCAGAAACTCAGCTAATGTTCTGGGGACCTGAGTTCAAATCCCACCACAGCAGGTGGTGGAACTTGAGTTTAATAAAAAATATCTGGAATTATGAATCTACTGACGACCATAAAGCCATTGTCAATTGTTGGAAAAACCGATCTGGTTCACTGATGTCCTTTAGGGAAGGAAATCCATACCTGATCTGGCCTATGTGTGACTCCAGAGCCACAGCAATGTGGTTGACTTTCAACTGCCCTCCAAGGGCAACGAGGGATGGGCAATAAATGCTGGCTGGCGATGCCCATGTCCCACGAATGAATACAAAAAACACAATTTTAAAAATTATTTCACAGGGATGTGGATGTCGCTGGCTCGCCCAGCATTTATTACCAATCCCTAATTGCCCTTGAGGAGATGGTAGTGAGCTGCCTCCTTGAACCGCATTTGCTACCAAATAAACCTGTTGGACTTTAACCTGGTGTTGTGAAACTTCTTACTTTCTTGAACCGCTGCAGTCCACGTGGAGTAGGTACACCCACAGCGCTGTTAGAGAGGGAATTCCAGGATTTTGACCCAGTGAAGGCACGGTGATATATTTCTAAGTCAGGATGGTGTGTGACATGATTTGTTTGTAGGAGAACCTGTAGGCGGTGGTGTTCTCATGCATCTGCTGCCCTTGTCCCGCTAGGTGGTAGAGTTGCAGTTTGAAAGGTGCTGTTGAAGGAGCCTTGGTGCTTGCTACATGCGTCTTGTGGATAGTACTCACACTGCTGCTGCTGTGTGCCGGTGGAGGAGGGAGTGAATGTTGAAGGGGGTGGACGGTGCTTTGTCTTGGATGGTGTTGAGCTTCTTGAGTGTTATTGGAGCTGCACTCATCTAGGCAAGTGAAGAGTATTCCATCACACTCCTGACTTATGCCTTTATAGATGGTATCAGCTTTGGGAAGTCAGGAGGTGAGTTACTTGTTGCAGAATTCTACAGAATTCTGCTATAGAACTTCGATATAGAACATAGAACATAGAACATTACAGCGCAGAACAGGCCCTTCGGCCCACGATGTTGCACCGACCAGTTAAAAAAAAAAACTGTGATCCTCCAACCTAAACCAATTTCTTTTCGTCCATGAACCTATCTACGGATCTCTTAAACGCCCCCAAACTAGGCGCATTTACTACTGATGCTGGCAGGGCATTCCAATCCCTCACCACCCTCTGGGTAAAGAACCTACCCCTGACATCGGTTCTATAACTACCCCCCCTCAATTTAAAGCCATGCCCCCTCGTGCTGGATTTCTCCATCAGAGGAAAAAGGCTATCACTATCCACCCTATCTAAACCTCTAATCATCTTATATGTTTCAATAAGATCCCCTCTTAGCCGCCGCCTTTCCAGCGAAAACAATCCCAAATCCCTCAGCCTCTCCTCATAGGATCTCCCCTCCATACCAGGCAACATCCTGGTAAACCTCCTCTGCACCCTCTCCAAAGCCTCCACATCCTTCCTGTAATGTGGGGACCAGAACTGCACACAGTACTCCAAGTGCGGCCGCACCAGAGTTGTGTACAGTTGCAACATAACGCTACGACTCCTAAATTCAATCCCCCTACCAATAAACGCCAAGACACCATATGCCTTCTTAACAACCTTATCTACTTGATTCCCAACTTTCAGGGATCTATGCACACATACACCTAGATCCCTCTGCTCCTCCACACTATTCAAAGTCCTCCCGTTAGCCCTATACTCAACACATCTGTTATTCCTACCAAAGTGAATTACCTCACACTTCTCCGCATTAAACTCCATCCGCCACCTCTCGGCCCAACTTTGCAACCTGTCTAAGTCTTCCTGCAAACTACGACACCCTTCCTCACTGTCTACCACACCACCGACTTTGGTGTCATCAGCAAATTTGCTAATCCACCCAACTATACCCTCATCCAGATCATTAATAAATATTACAAACAGCAGTGGCCCCAAAACAGATCCCTGAGGTACACCACTTGTAACCGCACTCCATGATGAATATTTACTATCAACCACCACCCTCTGTTTCCTATCCGCTAGCCAATTCCTGATCCAATTTCCTAGATCACCCCCAATCCCATACATCTGCATTTTCTGCAGAAGCCTACCATGGTGAACCTTATCAAACGCCTTACTAAAATCCATATATACCACGTCCACTGCCTTGCCCCCATCCACCTCCTTGGTCACTTTCTCAAAAAACTCAATAAGGTTAGTAAGGCACGACCTACCTGCCACAAAACCATGCTGACTATCACCTATCAATTCATTACTCTCCAAATAACTATAAATCCTATCCCTTATAATTTTTTCCAACATCTTGCCGACAACAGAAGTGAGACTCACCGGTCTATAATTCCCGGGGAAGTCTCTGTTCCCCTTCTTAAACAATGGGACAACATTCGCTAACCTCCAATCTTCTGGTACTATACCAGAGGCCAACGACGACCTGAAGATCAGAGCCAGAGGCTCTGCAATCACTTCTCTTGCCTCCCAGAGAATCCTTGGATAAATCCCATCCGGACCAGGGGATTTATCTATTTTCAGACCCTCCAGAATATCCTGCACATCCTCCTTATCAACTGTAATACTGTCTATTCTACTCCCTTGCAACCCAGTGTCCTCCTCAGCTATATTCATGTCCCCTTGCGTGAACACCGAAGAGAAATATTGGTTCAATGCTTCACCAATCTCCTCCGGTTCCACACATAACTTCCCTCTGCCATCTATAACTGGCCCTAAACTTGCCCTAACCAACCTTCTGTTCTTGACATACCTATAGAACGCCTTAGGATTCTCTTTAACCCTATCCGCCAAAGTCTTCTCATGTCCCCTTTTAGCCCTTCTAAGCTCGCTCTTCAACTCCCTCTTAGCCAATCTAAAGCTTTCTAGTGCACTACCCGAGTGCTCACGTCTCATCCGAACATAAGCCTCCTTTTTCTTTTTAACCAACAAAGAAACTTTTTTGGTGCACCACGGTTCCCTAGCCCTACCAATTCCTCCTTGCCTGACAGGGACATACCTATCACAGACTCGCAGTAGCTGCTCCTTGAAAAAACTCCACATGTCGGACGTTCCCAGTCCCTGTAATCTCCTAGTCCAACCTATGTTTCCTAATTCTCTCCTAATAGCCTCATAATTACCCTTCCCCCAGCTAAAACCACTGGCCCGAGGTTCATGCCTATCCCTTTCCATCACTAAGGTGAACGTAACCGAATTGTGGTCACTATCACCAAAATGCACACCAACTTCCAAGTCTAGCACCTGGTCTGGCTCATTTCCCAGCACCAGATCCAATATAGCCTCACCTCTAGTTGGCCTGTCTACATACTGAGTCAAAAAACCTTCCTGCACGCTCTGAACAAAAACTGACCCCTCTAACGAGCTAGAGCTATAACAATTCCAGTCAATATTAGTCAAGTTAAAATCCCCCATAACAATTGCCCTATTACTTTCACTCCTAAGCAGGATTGACTCCGCAATCCTTTCCTCAACCTCTCTAGAACTTTTAGGAGGTCTATAAAAGACTCCCAACAGGGTGACCTCTCCTCTCCTATTTCTAATCTCCGCCCATACTACCTCAACAGATAAGTCCTCATCAAACCTCCTCTCTGACACTGTGATACAATCTCTGACCAATAATGCTACCCCTCCCCCTCTTCTACCTCCTTCCCTACTTCGACTAAAACATTTGAACCCCGGGACCTGCAGCATCCATTCCTGCCCCTGCTCTATCCATGTCTCTGAAATAGCCACAACATCGAAGTCCCAGGTACTGATCCACGCTGCAAGTTCACCCACTTTATTGCGAATACTCCTGGCATTGAAGTATACACATTTCAAACCCTGCTCCACCCCACCTCTGCAATGCCGTGCATTGCAGTCCCCATCCATGCATCCCTCACTTTCAGCCCCACTACTCAGGATCCCTCCCCCCCCCCGAATCAGTTTAAACCTCCCTGCATGGCCTTAGCAAATTTACCCCCCAGGATATTGGTCCCCTTCTGATTAAGGTGTAGACCATCCTTCTCATAGAGGTCACACCTTCCCCAGTACGAGCCCCAATTGCTTAAGTACCTGAACCCCTCCCTCCTGCACCATCCCCTCAGCCATGAATTCAAACCTTCCCTCTCCCTATTCCTCTCTAAACTATCCCGTGGTACAGGCAAGAGTCCAGAGATAACCACTCTGTCAGTCTTGGCCTTTAGTTTCCACCCCAACTCCATAAATCCCTGCCTAATATCCCCTTCCCCTATCCTCCCTATGTCGTGTGTCCCCACATGTACAATAACTTGTGGTTTATCTCCCTCCCCCCTAAGAGTCCTGAATACCCTGTCAGACACATCCCGGACCCCAGCCCCTGGTAGGCAACACACCAACCCTGAGTCCCTACCTTTAGTTCCGACCCTCCTATCTGTCCCCTTAATTGTGGAGTCCCCAATCACAAGGCCCAGTCTTTTACAGCCCCTAACCACCTGAGCTTTCTCACTCGGCTCACCCCCAGAGATCTGCTCTCTATGCTCAGTTGATTCCTCCTCAACTGTAGCCTCCAGCACCGAAAACCTATTATGGAGGGGAACCGCCCCAGGGGATTGTCTTCCCGATTGCTTCTTACCCCTCCTCCTGGCATTGACCCAAGCTTCATTTCTAGGAGTTACTATTTCTCTATAACTCCTATCAACTTCCACCTCCGCCTCCCGAATTATGCGGAGTTCCTCTACCTCCCCCTCCAGCTCCTTTACACGCTCCTCCAGAAGCTGCAATCTAATGCACTTCTTACAACTAAAATCTCCTGAAACACTACTGGATTTCCTCACCACATACATCCCACAGGAGATGCAGCATACTGCCTGAACTGCCATCCCTGAAGCCATTACCAGCAAGAAAAAAAGAAAACAAAAAACTTCCCCACACTTATAATTAGGTTAGAGGAGGATGGAAGGGTGGGATCCTCTACCAGTGTAGAGGATCGGGTATCTCCTCTGCACCAATTTATAGGGCTAGGGGCCCGAGAGAAAAAAAAAAACTACTACTGAGGGGGAACCACCCAGGTAACTGACTTTTAAAGTTAAAATAAAAACCCTTCCCAGACTCCTTTGCTGCCCACTTCTAGTTTTCACTTTAAACTTGAAAAACTGCTGTTAAAGTAAAGGCCAAAAAAATACACACACTAGCTGACTAATTAAATAAATAAACAATTCAATTAATCCAATTAATCAGCACTGCTGCTTTTCAATCACCCCTCTCAGCTTGCTCCAGTGGATCAATATATTAAGGAATCATTTAACTCTAATATTGAGGTCAGAATTTGCAGTGTTGAGCATACTTTTTCCAATTAGTGAGAGGTATAGGAAACTATTCATTTGCAAACCTGTCTGCTACTTTAACCGTACCTCTCACGGGTTGATACCACCAGAATAGTTGAGGAGAGAATTTCCTGCAAATATATATTTTTAATCTCACGGCATAATTTTACTCTGAAGACTCTTCAGACTGTTGGTAACTGGAGAATTTCTTTCTCCTCAGGTTGGCCTTTTTGAGAAGTCAGCTGAAACAGACCATATTATTCACAGTAAAAAACTAATATTCTGAGTAATATCTTTCCTATAATCGAACCCTGTGCTGTTATCAATTTTATCAATTTACTTGAGAAAATTTCAAAATAGTCTTCTTTCTATTAACTCCTCTTTGCTCGTTCTGTGATCTTCCTGGTACCTAGCTGTTCTTTACTATGGTACCTTCATTTTAACAGAAGCTCTGCTGCATCCTGACGCATCCTTTCTCCCTCTTGTGTCTAGCTAGTTTCCCTTTCCTAAGCTAATTTCCTAATGACTCATTGCAGTCTCTTATACTAACTCATTGACCTGCATTTTTCAGAGTCTGGGGGCTCATCTTCCACCATCCAAAGAGTCATCAATTAACTCTCTGTCAACTTGAGCCACCCCGCAGCCAATTTACTCTCCAATGAGCGTCGATTGGCTGAGGGGGAGACTTTCACCCTTCACTCGGGGTGGAGGGGGAGGACATCCCATCTTGCAGAGCAGCTGGCCAATTAAAGAGCTCCCAGGTGCTGTAGTGACAGTGCTGCAGTGGACAGAAGAGGAACTACACCGACTTGCCTGAGCCAAAGTGCCAAAGATGGAGGGCAAGGTAAGTTTTAAAGTTTACTTATTAGCGTCACAAGTAGGCTTACATTAACACTGCAATGAAGTTCCTGTGAAAATCCCCTAATTGCCACATTCCAGCACCTGTTCAGGTACACTGAGGGAGAACTTAAATAGCCAAAGCACCTAACCAGCACGTCTTTTGGACTATGGGAGGGAATCGGAGCACCCGGAGGAACCACACGCAGACACGGGGAGAACGTACAGATTCCACACAGACAGTGACCCAAGCCAGGAATCGAACCCGGGTCCCTGGTGCTGTGAAGCAGCAGTGCTAACCACTGTGTCAGGAACGGGGAAAGTAGGGAAGGCCAGGAGGGTTATGAGAGGGGCCTGGAACGAAAGGTCCAGAGTTCATCAGGCCTCTAGGGGAAGCTTCCCCCAGTCAAAAGGGGGCTTCTGATGGAGGTGTCCCCCCCCCCCCCCAACTACCTTCCTGCCAGAATTCTAACAAATCTCTCCGGACTTCCCCCACGGAGGTTCAATGTTCCCGCCAACCTAAATGTTGAGGCTGGGTGGGAAATGACCCTTATTTGGTCATTAATTGTTACAGTTTTTATGTGTGGGGTGTGCAATCCCCCTAACCCCCCCCCCCCACATAAAAACCCCACCAGGGGGAGAGTGTAGAATTCAGGCCATTCTTTCACTGGGCTTAAAACTAATGTTTTAAACACCTCACCTCCTTTGTTCCTCCTATTATTTGATGAAACTTTAAATATAGGCGGCACGGTGATTAGCACTGCTGCTTCACAACACCAGGGACCTGGATTCGATTCCCGGCTTGGGTCACTGTCTGGGTGGAGTTTGCACATTCTCCGCGTGTCTGCGTGGGTTTCCTCCGGGTGCTCCGGTTTCCTCCCACAGTCTGAAAGATGTGCTAGTTAAATGCATTGACCCGAAGAGGCGCTGGAATGTGGCAACTGGGGGAATTTCACAGTAACTTCATTGCAGTGTTAATGTAAGCTTTACTTGTGACAAATAAATAAACTTTACTTTAAAACTCAACCTCATCACTGTCTTTGACACTTTGCACCTGACTTTACCGGCACGGCCGCCCCAAAATCGGGCCGGGTGAGGCTTGCAGAACGGCATTCCCCGTTGGCCACGGGCGCGATCTTACGAGCCTCGGGCGGCCGTGCTGGTAAAATCAGGGCCTTTGTCTTCTTTCCTCCTTCCAGCCTCATTGCACCCATTTGGGGGTTTGACTGGTTATCTATGTTTTCACATTGTGGGTGGAATAGACTCCACCAAAGAAGGCGACCTGCCTTGCTGCCAATGTTGGTGACCACATTTACATTGGTGTAATGAATAGTTATACCGGCAATATTTGTGAATAAAAATATTTTTACTGTGTGAAGAATGTACATTCAGAATCAGCAATTATTGTATTGTTAAGCAGGAAATATTGAACAGTAGGAGAAGCGATTTTTTTTTGTTTTACAAATAAACGTTTTAACATTTCTATCCTGAAATGGAATTCAACAGTATTTTGTCAGAATACTTACTATTTGGTTTTGAGACTGTCTTTCAAAATTTCTGAGTGTTTTAAAATCAGAGATGTATAATAACCCCAATTTCATTTTGTGTTGGTGCTGGTGTCCTTGGTACAAGCTTGCTTTGAAATGTTGATCAGCAATGGGAAATCCATCCGCGTGGTCATGCTTGACAGAGAAATCCTCAGACTTCAGGATGATGTGGTGTTGGAGAAGCCAAACAGCATGCCAGCAGCAATGGGTGGTTTATTTCACCGGCGGTGACAAGGCTGAAAAGGACAAGAATATCAAGACAGTGGGTGGAATCTTCCTCTCTGAAGTCTACGTTTGGTGGCGAGAGCAGAGGTCAGACTGTTTTTTGTTAGGACAGGTGACCACATGCGATCCTGCACCGTTCAGCTCATTATTCATGCATCCATGCAGAGCACGGTGTATCACATGGCAGGGTGGGCAGGTGGGTGTCACTCCCTGCCGTTGCCTCATTGGGTCCAAGATCTGGGTGCCATGTTTAAAGGGCATCAGGACAGCCTCCCTCCCATCCACACAGAGTGGCACGGTGGCACAGTGATTAGCACTGCTGCCTCACAGCACCGGGGACCCGGGTTCAATTCCCGGCTTGGGTCACTGTCTGTGCGGAGTTTGCACGTTCTCCCCGTGTCTGCGTGGACTTCCTCCAGGTACCCCGGTTTCCTCCCACATTCTGAAAGATGTGCTGGTTAGGTGCAATGGCCAGGCTAAATTCTCCCTCAGTGTACCCAAACAGGCGCCGGAGTGTGGCGACTCGGAATTTTCACAGTAACTTCATTGCATTGGTAATGTAAGCTACTTGAGACACTAATAAATAAACTTAAACTTTAAAATTTAAAACCACCTGCGCCAGCCTCCCGTGTCCAGCCTTGACACAGCTTGTGCTACTGGAACCCGATATGACTCAAGTTGTGAGCCGTCCCCAAGAAAGGGTAAGCAGCGTTTGCTCACCTCAAAGCCCAGGAAGAGGTCAAGCCAGCCAGATGCAAGCCACTTATGTATAGCCGTAAAACGGAACTTTTTAATTTCTCGCTGACAGGGAACTTAATTCCAGCAAGGTGGCTTTTTGATGAGTGTGCATGACAGGCAAGAGAGCTTCCCAACAATGCTTAGTCAGGAAGCTTGACCTTGCTTTAAGCTGCCTTTGAGGTCCCGAGAACAGAATTCTGACAGTTCATCCCACCATCAGGAAGCTGATCTTTGGCCCCACATCAAATTAAGGTCCCACACCCACCATAGTTCCTGCTGGGGGTGGGACAGGAAAATTCCATCCCATTACTCAATCTGGATTTTATACTAATAAAGGATTTTTATTACTGTCCTCAATGTCAATGTTTATCAATGACATTGGGCCATTGAACTTTCACCCTTCACCTTCAACCCTTGCCATTGGCCCACATTATTTTTATTATTCATTGGACATGGGCGTCACTGGTTGGCCAGCATTTATTGCTCATCGAGGGCAGTTGAGAGTCAACCACATTTCTGTGGCTCTGGAGTCTCATAGTAGGCCAGACCGGGTAAGGACAGCAGATTTCCTTCCCTAAATGACATTAGTGAACCAGATGGGTTTTTCCGACAACCGGCAATGGTTTCATGGTCATCAGTAGATTCTTAATTCCAGATTTCTTTTATTGAATTCAGATTCCACTATCTGCTGTGGCGGGATTTGAACCTGGGTCCCCAGAACATTTAACTGAGTTTCTGGATTAATACTCTAGCGATAATACCATTAGGCCATCGCCTACCCTATTACTTAAAGATAATATTGGTCTTTCACAATTGAAAATGATTGCATGTGATGGTTGGAAGATTTTAAGTGAAAATATAATTTTCCTGCAGTTCGGTAATTGCTGTAATGTGATTTGGAAGCTACACTGGGATTATAAAGGGGCATGTTTTCATCAACACTGTTAATGTCACGGCTAAATACTATCTTTCTAATTGTATCTCTGTTTGCTGGTGTCAGAATTTCTGTTCAGTAGCATTGTAAAGGACTGGTTGCCACAAATGGTGGAGTCCCATAATCATTCTCCAAGTATTATCTATGAAAGAGAAAAGATTGTTCACTGTCCGGTCCTCTGTCCTATTGGAAACAAGTGTTCATTTATATATTTTTATTTTGAAAATCAAAATTTGCGGGCTTATTGTACCACCGAGCAAATCATTGGTGCTATTGTATTTTTAAATACAAATCTTACAAGGAAACTAGTCTGTGTGATGTAGAGTTTTGTAGCAGGATGATCGGATGTGGATTTATAACTCAATGTCCCACGGAGTGAGTTC
Organism: Mustelus asterias; assembly: GCF_964213995.1. Lineage (NCBI taxonomy): Eukaryota > Metazoa > Chordata > Chondrichthyes > Carcharhiniformes > Triakidae > Mustelus > Mustelus asterias. The sequence continues at coordinate 103,186,578 of NC_135810.1, read as the reverse complement.
CCAATCTTGGCTGTTTCATCAGATGGAGGCACTTAGTCAGAGAGGGAGGAGTGATACAGTCCACCCTATTCTTCACCTGACAAATGGTGACCAAGTGCGATTGGTAGAGAGCCAGAACCAGCGGGTAATTTTATAGTTGTGATATGGCGGAGTGCTTCGCCTGTCCATTATAGCACTTACTCCACATTTCACCTCATTGAAATTAGACAAGATCGATATCAAATGGGTTATCTGCTCTGCCACGTCGCTGCTCAGTTGGTGATGTTCTGAAATGCCCACTGCATAGGTGGCACAGTGACACAGTGGTTAGCACTGCTGTCTCACATCGCCAGGGACCTGGGTTTGATTCCCAGCTTGGGTCACTGTCTGTGGAAGTCTGCACGTTCTCCCCGTGTCTGTGTGAGTTTCCTCTTACAGTCCGAAAGACGTGCTGGTTAGCTGCATTGGCCATGCTGAATTCTCCCTCAGTGTAACCCAAACAGGCACTTGAGTGTGGCGACGAGGGGATTTTCACAGTAACTTCATTGCAGTGTTAATGTAAGCCCACTTGTGACACTACTAAATAAAATTTAGAAACTTCCCTTGTCTTATTGGGTTAAAAGTAAAGGAAGAAAATTAATATTAAACTTTTTTCTAAAGTTTTAAAAATGGCAGAGTATTAAAAAGCATGCAGTGCATTGCAGAGACTGCCTAACTTGTAATAAACATCAACTGTATCAGTGCGGGAGGGTAAATATTGCTTCAGTCCTTCCCAAGTCAATGTTCTTAGCATCACAATATGCAGCAATAGAGCTTTAAAGTTTATTTATTATTGTCACAAGTAGGCTTACATTAACAATGCAATGAAGTTACTGTGAAAATCCCCTAGTTGCCACACTCAGGTGCCTGTTCGGGTACACTGAGGGAGAATTTAGCATGGCCAATGCAGCTAACAAGCATGTCTTTCAGACTGTGGGAGAAAACCAGAGCGCCCGGAGGAAACCCAAGCAGACACTGTGAGAACGTGCAGACTCCGCACAGACAGTGACCCAAGCCGGGAATTGAACTCGGCTCCCTGGCGCTATGAGGCAGCAGTGCTAACCACTGTGCCACCGTGCCGCCCCATTATGCCTCATGCCATTTTGTGCTTGAGTGTAGCTGGAAAATAGAATGTTGGGTGCACTGTGGAAGATAAGCACCCAAACATTCATGTTTGCGTTCCTGTTCCCAAAGTTTACTGCAATCCTCCTGTGAGGGGGATGCTCCGGCCGCTCTGGTTTCAGCTGGGAATCACAAAGTGAGGAACTGATAGTTCAGAACCTGCATCCTAACTCTCTGTGATACAAATATGTTGGAGAACTGTGCATTATCCCTGTCCAGAGACAGTGCATTGCACGCATATTAACATTGACTCTCAAAATGTTATTAATGTAACCTGTGTTGTATTCCTGGAGAGAAAAGCCAAGAATCCCAGTATAAAATATCAATGCCGTTTAGCCACTAATGTAATTTTTCTGCTCCAATGCTGAAATAAGTGTAGGATTTTATGACTTTTTTTTATGAAGACTTGTTAAATAAAACATTTTGTAATCATTTCTGATCCATGTCTCATTTTTCATTCATGATGGCAGTCTGCTATAGTTCCAGAACGTGAAAGGAAAACATGATGGGCACTCAAGTAACCAGCACACAGAGTTAGAGTCATAGAGGTTTACAGCATGGAAACAGGCCCTTCGGCCCAACTTGTCCATGCCGTCCTTTTTTAAAGGGGTGGCACGGTAGCACAGTGGTTAGCACTGCTGCTTCACAGCTCCAGGGACCTGGGTTCGATTCCCGGCTTGGGTCACTGTCTGTGTGGAGTTTGCACATTGTCCTTGTGTCTGTGTGGGTTTCCTCCGGGTGCTCTGGTTTCCTCCCACAGTCCAAAGATGTGCGGGTTAGGTTGATTGGCCATGCTAAAATTGTCCCTTAGTGTCCTGAGATGTGTAGGTTAGAGGGATTAGCGGGTAAATGTGTCGGGATATGGGGGTAGAGCCTGGGTGGGATTGTGGTCGGTGCAGACTCGATGGGCCGAATGGCCTGTTTCTGCATTGTAGGGTTTCTATGACTTTCTAAACCGAGTGCTCTTTTATTCTCCGGCTCATGGATTGCTTGATACATACACTTGGTATTGGTTGAATAATGTGCTTCAAACTTTGTTAATTTTGGAGGTTACTTAAAACCAATTGTAATGGGCAATGTTATTAAAGTTTGTACTTTTACACCATATCTACCACTCACAATCCCAACGTTGGAGCTGGGAGGAGAATGCCTTCAAAGGCATCAAAAGATTGGTTGAAGAAATTATTTACTTGAAAGCTTCTTCAAGCAGCAAGGCCGGAAAAACCATGTTAATCGATGCTGCTTTTGGCAGTTGCTGCTATTCATTCTGACCACAGGTTACCTGAGCACACATCCCTCCCATGTAGACCATTGATATAGCCTTCCATAGCTCATATGGACCTTGTGCACTACGGTGAACACATCAATTAGGGTCCAGCATAAGGACAACATGATGAATATCAAACGAGTTGTGCGTGCCAGCCTTTGCATTTCCTGTTGACTCCCCTGTCATTTAAACCACTTCACAGCATGAATGGGGTAAGTTCCAAAGCACGGTGACACCCAGCACGTTACTGAAACACTTCTTCCTCCGACAGCTCTGCTGTCTCAACAAAGCCATCTTAAATGCATCACACGGTGGTTTGTCAGCAACATTTATAGTTTGCATGAGGTTCAAATTTAGAGGAAAGATTGTGGGATATTTATTACAAAACATACTTACTGAGTGGGAGGTAATAAATCCTGCTTCAACTTTGACTTGTGTGAAGTGTGAAATGCAGAAAGCCCAAGGTTGACTTATTTCCGTAAGATCCCCATTTCGATAAGTGCTTTAATTGACATTTTGATTAATGTGTCATATTCCATTAGAGCTTGGCTTTTGTGGAAATATCAACAAAGGACCAGTGGCACCCAGCATAAATGTTATTTACCAGACTTCAATGAATCTGCAGTAACGTTTCTGTACACAGGGCAATCAGGTAAACTGGATATTTTAGACATATAATCAGGCACATTAAAAGAAAGTAGGGCTATAATTGTTGAGACCCCAACTTTCAATTGCCCCAAATGGTGAAAATAATGCCAATTGTTCACCAGATTTATTTTGTTTCAAATGGATATGAATTTTATTTAACCCATCAGAGGGGATGTGAGGAAAAACCTTTTCACCCAGAGGTCATGGGAGTTGGAATTCACTTCCTGAAAGGGTGGTGGAGGCAGAGACCCTCATAACATTTAAGAAGGATTTAGGTGTGCACTTGCGATGCCAAGGCGTACAAAGCTATGGATCAAAATGGAATTAGAATAGTTGGGTGGTTTGCCTTTGACCGGCGCAGATGCAATGGGCCGAAGGGCCTTTTTCTGTGCTGTAGACCTCAATGACTCTATGGGGTTGATCTTGAGTACATTCCCACTGTCCATGTGAATACCAGCAGGAGCTCAAGATCCGGAAGTTTCAGGTTTTGCCAGAGTGATCACGATTTTGGATCTTCTTCGCCATTCGCTTGTGATGTCATCAGGTTCACGCCCATAACTGGTGGGAACCTGATTTATATTCATTTAAATACATTTTAATATTATTGCCTCACCCCTTTGCCAGATATTGCTCTCACGCCGTATTTGCAACTTGCGCCGATGTTTACAACAGATTCACCTAGACGTGAATCTGCCATGGGGATTCGCCTTTGGCGCGTAAAGGTAAGTATAGCCCCTGGGGCAAAGGGGCATGGCCAGGCAGTGGTTGATTGTCGGACAATTTCTAATAAGATAAGTCATGTATTCATGTCCACAATGATATCATCAAAGGATAATGTACAATCGGAGCACAATCTGATGTTGTCAACAGCACTTTTCTAGACTTTACTTTGGTTTATCTGATGTTCCACTGGGAAAGGTCAGTGGCAGTTCAATGACTGATGGTTGGCCCAGTTCCCAATTCCTGTAGAAAAAAGTTCCAATTGCCGTCAGTGTTGACACAAGTGGACTCATCACAAGGAGCATGTGACCACTTTGTCCAGGTACTGTTAGATCAGAAAACACCAGGCACCATCCATTTCCTTCTTTCCACTGATAGGCATTTCTAACCCACAGAATAACCACCATGCTATAGAGGGGGTACAGCGAAGGTTTACCAGGCTGATTCCTGGGATGGTAGGTTTGAGCAGAGACCAAGTCGGTTAGGGCTATATTCATTGGAGTTTAGAAGAGTGAGAGGGGATGCCAGTGGTGGGGGAGTCCAGAACTAGGGGTCATAGTTTGAGGGTGAGGGGTAAACCTTTTAGAACTGAGATGAGGAGTAATTTCTTCACCCAGGGGGTGGTGAATGTGTGGAATTCACTACCATTGAATGTAGTTGAGGCCAAAATGTTGTCTGATTTCAAGAAGAAATCTTGGGACTAAAGGGATCAAGGGATAATGGAGGAAGGGGGGATCAGGATATTGAATTTGATGATCAGCCATGATCAAAATGAATCAGGCTCGAAGGACCAAATGACCTACTCCTGCTTCTCGTTACTAGTTTCTATGTGAATGGAAGATATAATGTCCCTCCCCGCCCTTACCCACAAAAATACATTCTCCTGTTTTATGATTACTTCAAAGAAATGACCATGGCACGTTAGGGTTCCACTGTGAACATCACAAGTTGCACCAATTCTGATCCCAATCTTCAAGCCACAGAGATGAATAAACAAGTGAAATTCAAGTTTCATTGTTTGTGTCACCTTCAGCTGAACAATAGGTATTGGGAAGATGTTGCTCAGACGGGTGTGAGCCCAACCCAGAGGTGTGTAAAATTGTGCGAAAATACGTCCGACCCTCCTTCCGATGTCACCGCGCAGTCGTGCAATATTTCTGCCGGTGGCCACGTGCAGGGATTGGAAGCAGGCCTGCCGATGCGAATTTAGCCTATTAAGGGGCCGATTGAACTTGATTCTATGCGGTCCGTCTGCTTTTATGCTTGTGATCAGGCCGATTGTCTGCGGCCACCACAAAGGAACACTCTAGGTGTGCGCCAGGTTCCCGGGGAAGCTGCCATGACTTGTACATCCTGGGAGAGTCCCACATGCTTTAACTTTATATCTGAACACCTTCACGGATAGATCCTTGGTGGCAAGAGTTATCCACTAAAGACATGAATGCTTACACCAGTGTAGAACCCCAAGATAGAGACAGAGGAAACTTACAACCACTGCCATGGAACCATAAGGGCAATCCCCCCGCCCACCCCAACCCCCCACCCCCACGCAGTGAACAGGCAATTGGCCTTCTGGAAATGCATTTCAAATGCTTATACACATTTTAGGGAGCCCTCAGAAATGGACCATCGTAGATCTCCTGCTCTGTGGTGGTCTGCTTTGCCTTGCATAGCCTGGCTCAACAGAGGAGCTGAATTGGAGACAGGCAAACATATTGAGCATGCCGCCTCCTCTGAGATGGAAAGTGTGTCTAGACCCTGTGGACAATAGCCACCTCATTGACATGTGTGCGCAAGGGAGATGCTCCATGCCTTCATTCACATGCTCACTTCATCTGGGGTTCCCTGTCATGCCATTGGACATGAGGATGGAGTCACCCTGTGCACCGTGGCGTGCACGGTTACTATGTCACTGGCCCTGTCATGAGAACATTCCAAGTCTTACACTTATCATTAGCCTACAATCATGAAGGGCCTACCTTCTCAAACTTTCCCCTCACCTGAGGTGTGGAGATCCTCAGGTTAAATCACCACCAGTCAGCTCTCCCCCTCAGAGGGGAGCGCAGTTTATGGTCATCTGGGATTATGGACTATTATTTTTACATTCAGTGCCCACCATTTCCTGATCCATCTCAATGCCTCAACATCTGGTCAGCTGTTCAACTCCCAGCTTGTCTCATCATTTATCGAGATGGGGAGATAGGCTTCAATAGTGGTTGATGATAGACGTTTTATCTGGGTCTTACACAAAAACAATGAAAAGAATCACGGATTGAAATTTTGCAGATATTGTCTGCTGCAGCCTGAGCTTACTCAACAAGATGGTGAATTTTCATAGCGACTCACAGGCTGTTCCATGAATTTAATATACCGGAAAACCATACTTGCCTAATCTGCCAGAACGTTTACCAGGAGGGTTTCGAATCACATCTGCTGAATGTGTCACTTGTAAGGATCTTTTTACACAATTAGAAATATCGGGTCCCTGTGTTGATAAAGTAGGATTCACTGCTTTGCTGTGTGCTGGCAAAATAGAATGGGGGACTAAAGATTATGCAAAGCTTCAGTGAGAAAGGCCCAGCAAAATGACACAAACCTTTTTTTTTAAAAGAAACTTCTGAAAATCGCCCGGATAATCAGAATTGCATTCGGAGAACATTCGGCACTTCATTGTCACAGTAAATAGCTATCCATTCACAGCTAGTCAGCAGAGCACTGCAAATATACAGACACCCGGGTGAAAGTGTTTCACTAGGTGACAGGAATGTTGTTGGAAGCTTCTTCAAGGCAACCAGGAATTGGCAAAAAACAAACAGAATTAATCTTGATTTTAATTCTCCTTCTGCTCCCCGTTATTTTTAACTCTTCTAAGTTGGTGACGAATGGTGTACTATGATTCCAACTTTCCCAATGGGTGTTGGACAGTACAATAACTCCAGGAGCCGGCTGTAAAGGAGTGGTGCTTTGTTGCACACAATAAAGTAAAGCAAAACAAAAGTCTGTGGTGAACACACACAGGTCCCAACAGGGACAATGGAATAATGGACCCGCTCAGGGGCCTGCTTTATATGGGTTTACGGGCTTCACCCGGCTAGTTAATTACCAATCCCCAGGGAGCTCGTATTCAATGTGTCCTACAGGGAAGTCAATCAGTGTTGCCCCATGCAAGTCATGGGGGGTTATCACAGACAGCCTATTATGTAGCTAAACATAATCCGTTCGAACGCAACATCAAACAAGTGTGAGTGAATTAAGTTTGGGAGTTGGGTGACTTTTATCTGGCCCAGGGGGTGCTGAGACCAATTGTAGTGGCCCCGGGGCTGCCCACTTGAGATTGACTTAGCTGAGCACAGATTAATCTTGGGTCCTTTCTAGTCTTTGTGGCTTAGCTACAGGTCGGTTTCATTTTCTTTGTATGCAGAATGATATGTACCAAGAGAAGTCCGTCTTGTGTATTTTATATCTCGGATCTTTGCAAGGGTGACATTGGTTTCTATGTATGCGCGCTGGCACAGTGGTTAGCACTGCTGCCTCACAGCGCCAGGGATCAGGGTTCGATGCCCAGCTTGGATTGTTGTCTGTGTGGAGTCTGCACGTTCTCCCCGTGTCTGCGTGGGTTTCCTCCGGGTGCTCTGGTTTCCTCCCACACTCCAAAGATGTGCGGATTAGGAGGAGTGGCCTTGCTAAATTGTCCCTTCGCGTCAGGGGGATTAGCGAGGGTAAATGCATGGGGTTATGGGGATAGAGCCTGGGCGGGATTGTGGTCTGTGCAGACTCGATGGGCCAAATGGCCTCCTTCTATACTGTAGGATTCTATCTATCTTCTACCTATTTAACAGGTTGGCTTCACAGTATTTTAAAATGTCCACTCCATGCTTCTAGCTCCAGATACCAGGGGGGTGATTCTCCAAGGCCGCTATGCTGCTCGAGCAGTGCAACGGGCCAGGGAACATCAGTGGAAGCCATTTAGCGGGCTCCCCGCTGGGTGCCACGGCCTTTGCATGTTTCTGGCTCCAAGATGTTTGGAGTAATCTGCTCCGTGCCGGAAATCGGTGTGGAGCGGATTTAAATATTTAAATTTGAATTTACATATCATTAGTAGGCCTGGAACTGAAGTCTCCGGACCTGTTTGCATCTGCCACCCCCCGCCAGGAGTGGTTCCTTGCAGCCGGGTTTACAACAGCTTCCCATTAAAGGGGAACTGGCAGCCACTGGAGCGAAAATAGGCCATGGAAGACTCCAGGTGGATGGGGGTAAGGGGGGTTCCCCCTTAGGGAATGCCAGTCTGGCAGTGCCAGCCTGGCCCCCTAGCACAGCCCCAAGGGACAGACTGGCAATGCCCAAGGGGCACCTTGGCACTGCCCACCAGGCATTGAGCAGTGCCAAGGCCAGAGAGGGCAGGGCAGCTGCCACTCTTCCAGAGGACCGCACGCAGAGGGAGGGAAGTGGGTAATTGGGACTGGCCATCCGGGTGCGGGAGGAGGGGTCGGAACTGCCGTGGGGTGGGGGGGGGGGGGGTTCGAGGAGATTGGGGCTGGTCAGGGGCGGAGGGGGAGGGGGGGACATTGGGGCTTGCCCGAGGAAGTCTGGGAGGCCAGCGATCAGAGGGTGGAAGGGTCGGAGTGGCAGCGATGCGGGGATTGGGAGGCCGGCAGTGCGGGGCTCCTGCACATGCACCAATCTCCGCTCTGACAGATTGGCGCATGCGCAGTGGCCCACTCAGCGCTATGCTGCCGGCCTCCCCACCAGGAATAGGCCACGCCCCCTGATTTTCTGAGCGAATCACGCTCGGGCACTCTGCAGCGCTCAGAGTGTGTGAGATTGAATCTGAAAATCACGCTAAAAAGATTGGCGGGAGTTACTCCAGTTTTTTTGGGAGAATCGCCCCCACCCCCAGCTCTTTCTACAGCTTTTTAGTTGTTTACTTTGCTCCAAGCCCACGCCCAGTCTGAACTAATCAAGCACAGTGCACCTCAATAGTAAACAGACTCACATAATCAAACACAGAATGACAGAACACCACAATTTACATTGTACAAAAAGTATTTGTCATCTTTCTTAATAAGATTTGATTTTAGTTTGAGTGCATAAAGAGGAAACATGGCAGCTGGCTGCAGGTGACATTTTCCCACATAGATGTGACACCTTTTCTGGCAAGTGTGCCCACTGACAGAATGGCAGCGTACGCATCTTAAGTGTTGCTGGCAGCAGCAGGCTATTCAATTACAAGTTTTGTTTCTATTATTATTTAAAAGCTGATCTATTATTTATTTATGAGTCACAAATAGGCTTACATTAACATTGCAATGAAGTTACTGTGAAAATCCCCCTAGTCGCCACACACTCCGACACCTGTTCGGATACACTGAGGGAGAATTTAGCACGGCCAATGCACCTAACCCGCACGTCTTTCGGACTGTGGGAGGAAACCGGAGCACCCGGAGGAAACCCACGCAGACACGGGGAGAAGGTCCCTGGCGCTGTGAGGCAGCAGTGCTGCCGTGCTGCCCCCCACTCAACGAAGTCACTGTGTAAATCCTCTAGTCACCGCACCCCGGCACCTGTTTGGGTACATTGAGGGAGGGAGAATTTAGCACGGCCAATGCACCTAACCCGCACATCTTTCGACTGTGGGAGGAAACCGGAGGACCCGGAGGAAACCCACGCAGACACGGGGAGAGCGTGTAGACTCCACACAGTCAGTGACCCGAGGCCGGAATCGAACCCGGGTCCCTGGCGCTGTGAGGCAGCAATGCTAACCACTGTGCCACCGTGCCACCCTGAACTGTTTTTGAAGAAACCTCCCAACAGTGTTTTTGCACTGTGAATACCGAAAGCGGTGAAGCTAGTGCCTCACTGTTGAGGCTACGGTACCGGTAACATTGGCTGGGGCCTGTTGCGGGTTTTATAAAAGGCACCAAGGTTGACTGTGGTATAGGATCTGGGCTACGACGCTTTTTCTTTGACCTGAACTTGAATCTAGTGAGACTCCACATGGCCAGCAGAGTCACACACTCATTCTCCTCATAATGAGTAATAATTAGGGTGAGGCACCAGATTTAAAGCCCAGCACGAGAGAGAAATGTCAACTTCTTCCTTCGATTTACTATTTAGCTGCTTCTTCAGCAGCTGAGCAGCACCACCCTGTGGGGGAATTGTGTCACTTACATATTTTGTCAGTTTTTATAACTCTGCTGTGCTGCCAGCAGCCGGGACGATTATGGGCTCAAGTCTCATTCGGAGATCAGAGCACACAATCAAACCCAACACTTTAGTCTGCTATTGAGGGAGTGCTGCAGTGTCGGAGATGTCGGGTGGACAGAGTGCTGAATCAGGTGTGAAAAGCTGTATGAAACTCGCTGGTTTCAAAGCTGTCTCTCCCAGCCTAATCAATGTACAATTTTAAAGTGCTGGCAAGGATTACACATCCGCTTCATCCTGGACCACAATGTCTTCACCTTCAACAACCAGTTCTTCATCCAGATACATGGAACAGCCATGGGGACCAAATTCGCACCTCAATATGTGTGGTGAACCATAGATGGTTACCACTATGGGTACTTGTACATATGTTACTCTTGTTACTGTTGGGGTTAGGGTTGGGGTGTTCCACCTGTTAGCATTGTTCTGTGGTACACTCCGGTTGGCTCCACCTTCCTATAGGAGTATAAAGGTCACTGCACTTCCTAGTGACCCTTTAGTCTGGGATTGTATTGTTAAGCAGTATGCTCTATTCTTGTTGCGAATAAAAGCCTTTATTCCCGGGTACGATCTAGCCTCCCGAGTGAATTAATCACGCATCAATTTTATTCGCAACAAATTTTGTTCTGAAAAAAAAATGGAGCAGAAGCTGAAACCCGATCGGCTAACCTTAGATCCGCGTGCCGCTGGAGTGTCGAACACTTTCGACCATTGGTTGAAGTGTTTCCAGGATTATATCGACGCATCAACAATAGTCCAAAATGATGCCGACAGATTGCGGGTCCTCCACGCAAGGGTAAGCGACACCGTGTATGCAACAATCCGCGATTCACAAGACTACAAAGAGGCCATCGAATTACTCAAGAAACTGTACCATAAACCGCCAAACGAGATTCATGCTCGTCACCTACTAGCCACTCGACGGCAGCAGCCCGGCGAAACGACGGGACAGTACCTGCGCGAACTTCAGCAGCTTGCCAGAGCCTGCAATTGCAAGCCAGTGTCGGCTACTCAATACACTAACGATCTGATCTGAGACGCGTTCGTGGCGGGAATCGGCTCATCCTATATTCACCTGCAGCTGCTAGAGCAGGGTAACTTGGACCTAGCTTAGACGGTAGAATTGGCTGATGCGATGGAAACAGCCTCCAGAAGTCTTGAAACTTACCCCACCCACCACGTGGGAACATCGTGGCAAGTACAGCCACCGACTCAACTCTAACCAGCGGCTCCTAGGAACTGCGCGATCGTGCTTTCAACCTCGGGCCTGATGGCTGTGGCAGCTCCAGGAGGCCCACGGTGCTATTTTTGTGGATTGGCGAAGCACCCTCGCCAGAGATATCCGGCCAGGACGGTATTTTGCTCTGCGTGTGGGAAGAAAGGGCACTATGCTAAAGTGTGCCGAGCGAAACCCCTTTCGAAGCCAAGATGTGCTGCATGTGACTCCCCAGGATCCGTCTCCTCGTCTCCAGCTTCGTCGATGTCTTCAACCACGTGCGATTCACGGGCGCCGCCATTCCTGATGACGACGACGCAAGACACGTGCGACCTGCGGGTGCCGCCATTTTCAATGCCATCGACCACGTGCGATCCATGGGCGCAGCCATTTTGGTCGACACCGGCCGCAGACGACCAGCAGGGGTTCTCATCGTCGACCATCTCAGCTGCCTGCAGTTGCACTCGGGATCCAACAGTGGCGTCAATCATCCTGGACCAGGCCAAGCCTCATAGACTCGACAAGTCCATGATGGACATAGAGGTAAACGGACGCCTGACACATTGTCTGTTTGACAGCAGGAGCACGGAGAGTTTTATTCATCCGGATACCGTGAAACGGTGCGCTCTCCGCGTACAAACTGTCAGGCAGACAATCTCTATGGCGTCGAGGTCCCGATCTGTTACCGTTCTTGGGAGCTGCGTGGTAACTCTAACGGTGTGGGGCACAGTTTATGAGAACTTCAGGCTCCTCGTGTTACCGCACCTTTGCGCTCCAGTACTCCTGGGGCTAGACTTTATGGTTCACCTGAGGAGTGTGACCCTGCAGTACGATGGGCAACTCCCTCCACTTTCAGTGGGAGAACAGCAGCCTCCAAATTGCCCAGCGCGCTCCACGTGCAGTCTCTCGACACTCAAAATTACCCCGCCTTCTTTATTTGAAAATCTCGTGCCAGGCTGCAAGCCCATCGCAACTAAGAGCAGGCGTTACAGCGCTGAGGATCGGATCTTTATTCGATCTGAGGTTCAGCGGCTCCTCAGGGAAGGGATCATTCAACCTAGCACTAGCCCATGGAGAGCACAAGTCGTGGTGGTCAAGACTGGAGACAAGCCCCGGATGGTCATAGACTATAGTCAGACCATTAATAGGTACACGCAGCTGGATGCGTACCCTCTCCCGCGCATATCTGACATGGTCAATCAGATTGCGCAGCACCGGGTGTTCTTCACCATCGACTTGAAGTCAGCCTACCACCAGCTCCCCATTCGCCCAGAGGACCGAAAATACACGGCCTTTGAGGCGGATGGCCGTCTCTACCACTTCTTAAGGGTCCCTTTTGGCGTCACTAATGGGGTCTCGGTCTTCCAGCGTGAGATGGACCGAATGGTGGACCAAAACGGGCTACGGGCTACCTTCCCGTACCTGGACAACGTCACTATCTGCGGCCATGACCAGCAGGACCACGACGCCAACCTCCTGAAGTTTTTACGCACTGCGTCTCGCCTGAATCTGACCTATAACAGGGAGAAGTGTGTATTCAGCAAGCGCCGCATAGCAATCCTCGGATACGTGGTGGAAAACGGGGTCATCGGCCCCGATCTAGACCGTATGCGTCCCCTCCTTGAACTTCCCTTATCCACTAGCATCAAAGCACTGAGGCGATGCTTAGGCTTCTTCTCGTATTACGCACAGTGGGTTCCCAATTATGCGGACAAAGCCCGTCCGCTCATAAAATCTACCTCTTTTCCCCTGGCAGCAGAGGCTCGCTTAGCCTTTGAAAAGATAAAAGCTGACATCGCGAAAGCCACGATGCACGCTGTCGATGAATCCATCCCCTTCCAGGTGGAGAGTGATGCATCTGATTTCGCCCTGGCCGCCGCACTTAACCAGGCGGGCAGGCCCGTCGCCTTTTTCTCTCGCACCCTCCAAGGCCCTGAAATTCGGCACTCCTCTGTGGAAAAAGAGGCTCAGGCCATTGTGGAGGCCGTACGGCATTGGCGCCATTATTTGGCTGGAAAACGATTTACCCTGCTCACGGACCAGCGGTCCGTGGCATTCATGTTCACCAACACGTTAAGGGGAAAAATTAAGAATGATAAAATCTTGAGGTGGAGAATCGAACTCTCCACCTACAACTATGATATCATGTACCGTCCGGGGAAGCTCAATGAGCCCTCAGATGCCCTGTCGCGTGGAACATGTGCCAGTGTGCAGGAGGACCGGCTACAGGCCCTCCACAATGATCTCTGCCATCCGGGGATCACTCGGCTCTTCCATTTTGTAAAGGCCCGGAATCTGCCCTACTCCATAGAGGATGTCAGGTCGATAACTCGAAGCTGCCAGGTATGTGCAGAGTGCAAGCCGCACTTCTACCGACCTGACAGGGCACACCTCATTAAGGCCACTCGCCCCTTTGAACGACTGAGTGTTGATTTCAAGGGCCCCCTTCCTTCGACAGATCGGAATGTGTATTTCCTCAACATGGTTGACGAGTACTCCCGATTCCCTTTTTCCATTCCCTGTTCTGACATGTCCGCTGCCACGGTCATCAAAGCCCTGCGGAGTCTTTTTACCCTGTTCGGCTACCCCAGTCATATCCACAGTGATAGGGGTTCGTCGTTTATGAGCGACGACTTGAGGCAATACCTGCTCTCTAAAGGAATTGCCTCAAGTAGGACTACGAGTTACAACCCCAGAGAAAACGCTACAGTCTGGAAGGCTGTCTTACTGGCATTAAGGTCTAGGGGTCTTCCAGTCTTCCGTTGGCAAGAGGTACTTTCTGATGCGCTCCATTCAATCCGGTCCCTCCTGCGTACGGCAACCAATGCTACTCCACATGAGCAGATGTTTACCTTCCCTAGGAAGTCTTCCTCTGGGACCTCACTGCCGTCTTGGTTGACGTACTCCGGACCTGTCCTCCTGCAGCGGCATGTTAGGACCCGCAAGTCCGACCCTTTGGTTGAACAGGTCCATCTCCTCCACACCAACCCTCAATATGCCTATGTAGCATATCCTGACGGGCGAGAGGACACGGTCTCTATCCGAGATCTGGCGCCTGCAGGGGACCTGGAAACCCCCGTCGCTCCCGCACCCCTGGTTAGGGTTCCTTTGCCCATTCTCTCTCCTCCTGACACGGTGGGGGCAGTATCGGGACCTCCACTTAATCCTCTTACTCCCGTGTACAGCTTGCCTGAGTCCAGGAGATTGTCACCACCTCGAGGTCCACCCATGTGTGAGGAACTGGAGGAGTCACTAGACACCACCTTGGAGAGAGGGACACCACGGTCACCAGAACCGGCACTACCGCCAGTGCTGCGGAGGTCGCAGAGACGGTGCGGACCTCCGGTACGACTGAACTTGTGAATATATGGACAGTTCGTACTGTTTTTTTTGCCCCACCGGCCTTTGTTTTTAAAGGAGGGGTGAATGTGGTGAACCATAGATGGTTACCACTATGGGTACTTGTACATATGTTACTCTTGTTACTGTTGGGGTTAGGGTTGGGGTGTTCCACCTGTTAGCATTGTTCTGTGGTACACTCCGAATGTCTCCGCCTTCCTATAGGAGTATAAAGGTCACTGCACTTCCTAGTGACCCTTTAGTCTGGGATTGTATTGTTAAGCAGTATGCCCTATTCTTGTTGCGAATAAAAGCCTTTATTCCCGGGTACGATCTAGCCTCCCGAGTGGATTAATCGCGCATCAATATGCCAACATCTTCATGCACAGGTTCGAACAAGACCTCTTCACTGCACAGGACCTTCAACCGATGCTATACACTAGATACATCGATGACATTTTCTTCCTTTGGACTCATGGTGAACAATCACTGAAACAACTATTTGATGACATCAACAAGTTCCATCCCACCATGAGACTCACCATAGACTACTCTCCGGAATCGGTTGCATTCTTGGACACACGCATCTCCATCAAGGACGGTCACCTCAGCACCTCGCTGTACCGCAAGCCCACGGATAACCTCACGATGCTCCACTTCTCCAGCTTCCACCCTAAACACGTTAAAGAAGCCATCCCCTACGGACAAGCCCTCCGTATACACAGGATCTGCTCGGATGAAGAGGATTGCAACAGACACCTCCAGATGCTGAAAGATGCCCTCATAAGAACAGGATATGGCGCTCGACTCATTGATCGACAGTTCGAACGCGCCACAGCGAAAAACCGCACCGATCTCCTCAGAAGACAAACATGGGACATGGCGGACAGAGTACCCTTCGTCGTCCAGTACTTCCCCGGAGCGGAGAAGCTACGACAATTTCTCCGGAGCCTTCAACATGTCATTGATGAAGACGAACATCTCGCCAAGGCCATCCCCACACCCCCACTTCTTGCCATCAAACAACCGCACAACCTCAAACAGACCATTGTCCGCAGCAAACTACCCAGCCTTCAGGAGAACAGTGACCACGACACCACACAACCCTGCCACAGCAACCTCTGCAAGACATGCCGGATCATCAACACGGATGCCATCATCTCACGTGAGAACACCATCCACCAGGTACACGGTACATACTCATGCAACTCGGCCAACGTTGTCTACCTGATACGCTGCAGGAAAGGATGTCCCGAGGCATGGTACATTGGGGAGACCATGCAGACGCTACGACAACGGATGAATGAACACTGCTCGACAATCACCAGGCAAGGGTGTTCTCTTCCTGTTGGGGAACACTTCAGCGGTCACGGGCATTCGGCCTCTGATCTTCGGGTAAGCGTTCTTCAAGGCAGCCTTCACGACACACGACAACACAGAATTGCTGAGCAGAGACGGATAGCCAAGTTCCGCACACATGAAGACGGCCTCAACTGGGATCTTGGGTTCATGTCACACTATCTGTAACCCCCACGACTTGCCTGGGCTTGCAAAATCTCACTAACTGTCCTGGCTGGAGACAATACATATCTCTTTAACCTGTGCTTAACTCTCTCTCCACTCACATTGTCTGTACCTTTAAGACTTGATTACCTGTAAAGACTTGCATTCCACCCATTATTTTGTAAATTGAGTTTGTGTCTTTATGTGCCCTGTTTATGAACATTTTCTTCCTTTGGACTCATGGTGAACAATCACTGAAACAACTATATGATGACATCAACAAGTTCCATCCCACCATCAGACTCACCATGGACTACTCTCCGGAATCAGTTGCATTCTTGGACACACGCATCTCCATTAAGGACGGTCACCTCAGCACCTCACTGTACCGCAAGCCCACGGATAACCTCCCGATGCTCCACTTCTCCAGCTTCCACCCTAAACACGTTAAAGAAGAAATCCCACTCACCTGATGAAGGAGCAGCGCTTCAAAAGCTCGTGGCTTTTGCTACCAAATAAACCTGTTGGACATTAACCTGGTGTTGTGAGACTTCTTACAGCCACCATGGGGGAGTGCCTAAATGAGCCTCAAAGCTGGGGTTCAGAGGTGGGGGCACTGTGTTTAAAGGGTGCCCCCCAAGCTCATAGTAAACTTAAAGCCCCCAATAGACATCTGGACCCTCCCCATGAATAATGGAACCTCTGGTAGACATAGGCAACACTCCCCAAAACAGAAGAGTCCCCTCACCCCCCACCCAAGGACACTGAGTCACTCTTTCATGCACGCCGTCAACCCCCCCTCCCTCACGAGGAACACCCTCCAAGCATACAAGGAACACCTCTCGTAGACATGGGAACCACCACCCACCATGGTGCTCTCCCGAGGGGTCCCCTGGCCAATGTACTTTTTGTGTGATGTTGATTGAAGGCTAAATGTTAGCCGGGACACGGGGATATCTTGCCTGTTCTTCTTCAATATAGAACCGTGGGATGGGCGGGATGTTACGGCCTCACTTGTTCCGAAACCATAAAATCCCACCCGAGATCAATGTATATTTCCATGGTTCATCCCTCGCCCGTTCCGATTCTCGGGCGGAATGGGAAAATTCCGGCCATGATGGTAACTAGTAATCCAGAGGCCCAGGTGAGTGTTCCGGGGACACAGGTTCGAATCCCACCACAGCAGCTGCTGGAATTTAAATTCAATTAATAAAAACTGAAATTGAAAGCTGAGGGTGGAATTCTCCCGTCTGGGAGTAGCTCTCGTGGCTGGGGTGGGAGCGGGGAGTGTTTTCCGCAGTGGAGGCTGGTGGGAAATTATCTTCTGGCTCCGGCATGATTAATTATGCCATCTGGAGGTTTAGTGCCGTATGCAGTGGTGGGTGGGCAATATGGCAGACCCCACCATCCTATCCGGGCGCCATGTTGAAAAAGTGCCCAACTGACTCACTATTGAAGAAAGAAGTTGGACCGCCTGAAAATGAAGCTGGATCTCCGGGAGCGATCTGAGACCAGAGGATGGACCCTCCAACTCCACCAGGGCACCTAATCTGGGAGATCCACCTGCAGTTGCTCCCCGACCCACTGCTGGGGTGTTCTGGGGTCCAGGGTTGCTGGCGGCCTCCATCCTGAACTCCGGATGCAGCCCCAGGGATCTGGAGACAACATTATGTTGCTTACACTTGAAAAATGTCTCTTGAGCAGTTTAGCCAACACTGGTGTGACTTAGACCCTGTACAGGGGCACTGTTCCCAGCAAACCCCACTGTGGTAGCCTCCATGGCGAGAGTCGCTGAGCGGTGGGTGCAGAGGCTTTGGACACCGTGTCCTCAGATACAATGGTATGTCACAATGAGTGAGAAACCTCATAATGCTCTGAAATGGAGAAAGATAGAGAGCCATTTAAACAGGAAGTATTCTTCCAGTCTTTGCCTTCTTATTTAAACAATGATGCACACATTTGTCAGGGCATTTCCTGTCACTCTTTTGATTTAAATATGGATCTGACTTTAAACCAATATCTTGAGCACGTCTTCTCTGAAGAACAGGTTCTTCAGTCCCTCAGTAAGGAGGGTTGTTTCCTGCCTTCTAGAGTCTTGGTCGAGATCCTTGGCAGCCAGTAATTTACTGTATAAATCTGGGAGTACATTGTGCATGGTCTTGGAGACTGGTCAGTAACCGGCACACAGACTGCGCCTGAATTCCTGCAATGGGTGAGGTTCCCCTTTGGGAATGTGATGTCGGAAAACGATCACTATCGTCTCTTTGATGTTCAAGTAAAATGGGAACGTACTTGTTTCCTGGGCTTTTCAGAGTAACATGACACTGCAATTAGTTTGTTCAAATTATTTTTCACTTGATGATATCTGGTGAGGGAAGGGAAAACTGGGCCAAAGAAAATCAACCCACACCATTTGACTACTTTTTTACCTCCTTGAGAGCAGTTAAATAATTGGAGTGGCTGAGATCTGGGAATTATATGCATTTATATAGCTCATTTCACCACTTCAAAGCTTCCAAAAGTGCCAATTAAGAAATTATGAAGTGCAGTAATTGTTGTAGCATTGGTTCACTAAGGCCCTTTAGGGAAGGAAATCTGCCATCTTCACCTGGTCTGGCCGACCCAGATCCACAGCAATGTGCTTGACTCTTAAATACTCTTTGAAATGGCCTCGCAAGTCACTCAGTTCAAGGGCAACTAGGGATGGGCAACAAACTGGTCAGTGGCACCCACACTCCATGAATGAATTAAAAAAAGACAGTCAAGGCATAAAAAGGCAGGCCCCCACAAATCACAATGTAATGATGACCAGATAATTTCACTGCCACTTCTATTTAGGGCAGCACGGTGGCACAGTGGTTAGCACTGCCGCCTCGCAGCGCCAGGGACCCGGGTTCAATTCCGGCCTCGGGTCACTGTCTGTGCGGAGTTTGCACGTTCTTCCCGTGTCTGTATGGGTTTCCTCCGGGTGCTCCGGTTTCTTCCCACAGTCCAAAGATGTACAGGTTAGGTTGATTGGCCATGCTAAATTGACCCTTAGTGTTAGGGAGATTAGCAGGGCAAATGAGGGTTACGGGAATAGGGCCTGGGTGGGATTGTGGTCGGTACGGACTCAATGGGCCAAATGGCCTCCTTCTGCACTGCAGGGATTCTATGATTCTATTTCAGGAAAGGTCTCCTTGAGGAAGTTCTGCTCGACTCTCACTCACTCTGTTCCCACGTTGCTTTAAGAATCGTTACTGGGTGGTTGTACTGCTGGTTTGCGGTGGACAGAAAGGATCGAGCATGTGGACATAAAGAAAGAGGATGTGTTGAAACTATTGAATGGCATCAAGGTTGGTAAGTCGCCGGGACCGGATGGGATGTACCCCAGGTTACTGTGGGAGGCGAGGGAGGAGATTGCGGAGCCTTTGGCGATGATCTTTGCATCATCGATGGAGACGGGAGAGGTTCCGGAGGATTGGAGGATTGCAGATGTGGTCCCTATATTCAAGAAAGGGAACAGGGACAGCCCGGGAAATTACCGACCGGTGAGTCTAACCTCAGTGGTTGGTAAGTTGATGGAGAGGATCCTGAGAGACAGGATTTATGATCATCTAGAGAAGTTTAGTATGATCAAAAGTAGTCAGCACGGCTTTGTCAAGGGCAGGTCGTGCCTTACGAGCCTGGTTGAGTTCTTTGAAAATGTGACCAAACACATTGACGAAGGAAGAGCGGTGGATGTGGTCTATATGGACTTCAGCAAGGCGTTCGATAAGGTCCACCATGCAAGACTTCTTGAGAAAGTGAGAGGGCATGGGATCCAAGGGGCTGTTGCCTTGTGGATCCAGAACTGGCTTGCCTGCAGAAGGCAGAGAGTGGCTGTGGAGGGGTCTTTCTCTGCATGGAGGTCAGTGACCAGTGGAGTGCCCTAGGGATCTGTTCTGGGACCCTTGCTGTTTGTCATTTTCATAAATGACCTGGATGAGGAAGTGGAGGGATGGGTTGGTAAGTTTGCTGACGACACCAAGGTAGGTGGTGTTGTGGATAGTTTGGAGGGATGTCAGAAGTTGCAGCGAGACATAGATAGAATGCAAGACTGGGCGGAGAAGTGGCAGATGGACTTCAACCCGGATAAGTGTGTGGTGATCCATTTTGGCAGATCCAATGGGATGAAGCAGCAGTATAATATGAAGGGTACCATTCTTAGCAGTGTAGAGGATCAGAAGGACCTTGGGGTCCGGGTCCATAGGACTCTTAAATCGGCCTCGCAGGTGGAGGATGCGGTCAAGAAGGCGTACGGCGTACTGGCCTTCATTAATCGAGGGATTGAGTTTAGGAGTCGGGAGATAATGCTGCAGCTTTATAGGACCCTGGTTAGACCCCACTTGGAGTACTGCGCGCAGTTCTGGTCACCTCATTACAGGAAAGATGTTGAAGCCATTGAAAGGGTGCAGAGGAGATTTACAAGGATGTTGCCTGGATTGGGGGGCATGCCTTATGAGGATAGGTTGAGGGAGCTTGGTCTCTTCTCCCTGGAGAGACGAAGGATGAGAGGTGACCTGATAGAGGTTTACAAGATGTTGAGAGGTCTGGATAGGGTAGACTCTCAGAGGCTATTTCCAAGGGCTGAAATGGTTGCTACGAGAGGACACAGGTTTAAGGTGCTGGGGGGTAGGTACAGAGGAGATGTCAGGGGTAAATTTTTCACTCAGAGGGTGGTGGGTGAGTGGAATCGGCTGACGTCGGTGGTGGTGGAGGCAAACTCGTTGGGGTCTTTTAAGAGACTTCTGGATGAGTACATGGGATTTAATGGGATTGAGGGCTATAGATAGGCCTAGAGGTGGGGATGTGATCGGCGCAACTTGTGGGCCGAAGGGCCTGTTTGTGCTGTGGCTTTCTATGTTCTATGTTCTATGTTACATCTCTTACTTCCAGTTCTGTTGGAGGTCATCAGCCTGAAACTCTGGGGGATGGAGTGCCAATCAAGCGGGCTGCTTTGACCTGGATGGTGTCAAGCTTCTTGAATGTTGTTGGAGTTGCACTCGTCCAGACAGAGTATTCCACTCCTGACTTGTGGCTTGTAGATGGTGGACAGTCTTTGGGGAATCAGGAGGTGAGTTACTCGCCACAGAATTCCTAGCCTCTGATCTGCTCTGGTAGCCACATTATTTATATAAATACTCCCCAGTTCAGTTTCTGATCAATGGTAACCTTCTAGGATGTTGATAGTGGGGGATTCAGCGAAGGGAATGCCATTGAATGTCAAGGGGCGATGGATTAGATTCTCTCTCGTCAGAGATGGCATTGCCTGGCATTTGTGTGGCGCACACGTTACTGTTAGTATCAGCCACAGTTCTGGGACAATGTATATGTCACTGTTCGGTCGTGCCTATTGGTCAAAATCAACCATTCCTCCTCAACATAAAGTGGAAAAATGAATCAAAATGCATTGTGATGAATTGGACTTGTCGACAAAATGCAACAGCAAATAGCACAGAGCACGAGACTGGTTTATTTATATGGGATTAAGCTTGGATGTTAGCTTCATTCTAATTTTCCTCCATTTTTGATTAAGAAATGTGAAACTCCTGCCCTTCTATTTAATTCTCCAATCGACGATTGGCGGCCTTCACGACACACGACAGCGCAGAGTCGCTGAGCAGAAACTGACAGCTAAGTTCCGCACACATGAGGACGGCCTAAACCGGGATGTTGGATTTATGTCACATTATCAGTAATCCCCACAGCTTTCCCCCTGATCTTGTAGAATCTCACTAGCTGTTCTGTCTGGAGACAATACACATCTCTTTAACCTGTGTTGAATGCTCCCTCCACCTACATTGTCTGTACCTTTAAGACCTGGCTGGCTGTAGGGATTCGCATTCTAATCAGTATTCTGTAACTTGATTTTTGTGTCTCTGTGCACTGTTTGAGAGCAGATTTCCACTCCATCTGACGAAGGAGCAGCGCTCCGAAAGCTTATGGTATTTGCTACCAAATAAACTTGTTGGACTTTAACCTGGTGTTGTGAGACTTCTTACTGTGCTTACCCCAGTCCAATGCCGGCATCTCCACATCACTTCTATTTAATGCCATAGTCAAGCGGCTGGAATCCGCGCCGGAATTCTCCATTTCTGCTGCAGTGAATGGAGATTTGGCTGAGCCACTGTTCTTGCTGGGAGTGGTGTGAGACTGGAGAATTCTGGCCAGCAGCTCAAGTTAGGACTTGGCTTCTCAACAAATGAGCACTGAAACCACACGCAGCGACTGCTGCGAATACACTTTGGAGTATAGGTGAGTGCTGTCGACAAGAGATTTACCACTACTGGTGTCAGGCCGGAAATCTCTGATGTCACCACCGCTGCCAGAGAGAACAGAGAATTAGGCACTCAGCCAAATCTCCATTCACTGCAGCAGGGCTGGAGAATCCCAGCCGCGGGCGAGGTTGGAGAACCCCAGCCGCGAGCGAGGTTAGAGAATCCCAGCCGTGGGTGAGGTTGGAGAATCCCAGCCGCGGGTGAGGTTGGAGAATCCGGGCCGTGGGTGAGGTTGGAGAACCCCAGCCGCGGATGAGGTTGGAGAATCCCAGCTGTTGGCGAGGTTGGAGAATCCGGGCTGCGGGTGAGGTTGGAGAATCCCAGCCGCGGGTGAAGTTGGAGAACCCCAGCCGCGGGCGAGGTTGGAGAATCCGGGCCGTTGGTGAGGTTGGAGAATCCGGGCTGTGGGCGAGGTTGGAGAATCCGGGCCGTGGGTGAGGTTGGAGAATCCGGGCCGTGGGTGAGGTTGGAGAATCCGGGCCGTTAGTGAGGTTGGAGAATCCGGGCCGTGGGTGAGGTTGGAGAATCCGGGCCGTTAGTGAGGTTGGAGAATCCGGGCCGTGGGTGAGGTTGGAGAATCCGGGCCGTTAGTGAGGTTGGAGAATCCGGGCCGTGGGTGAGGTTGGAGAATCCGGGCCGTGGGCGAGGTTGGAGAATCCGGGCCGTGGGTGAGGTTGGAGAATCCGGGCCGTTGGTGAGGTTGGAGAATCCGGGCCGTGGGCGAGGTTGGAGAATCCGGGCCGTGGGTGAGGTTGGAGAATCCGGGCCGTTGGTGAGGTTGGAGAATCCGGGCCGTGGGCGAGGTTGGAGAATCCGGGCCGTTAGTGAGGTTGGAGAATCCGGGCCGTGGGTGAGGTTGGAGAATCCGGGCCGTGGGCGAGGTTGGAGAATCCGGGCCGTTGGTGAGGTTGGAGAATCCGGGCCGTTGGTGAGGTTGGAGAATCCGGGCCGTTGGTGAGGTTGGAGAATCCGGGTCGTGGGCGAGGTTGGAGAATCCGGGTCGTGGGTGAGGTTGGAGAATCCGGGCCGTGGGTGAGGTTGGAGAATCCGGGCCGTGGGTGAGGTTGGAGAATCCGGGCCGTTGGTGAGGTTGGAGAATCCGGGCCGTGGTTTCTACAGTTCCGAGTCGATAAATGTTTGCAATTGATGTGGTTCTCAGCTTGTTGATAACTTCATATGACTTAAGAACGTTTTAGCGCCCAGTGTTTTGCAGTCGAGTACAAGTTTTTGCAAATTAATTCTCGGGTTGGGGGAAATTCCGACTTATTTTCTTATCGGCAGGAAACTGTTATTTGCCATCACTCCAACTTTGGTGCCGCTGCCGCCACGATTGACGAGAGTGGAAAATTCCAGCCAGAGTTTTCAGAGTGAACGTGTGAATAAATAATTCCCTTTATAGAAACCCCACAAAAATATGCTGCTGGTTTTTGATATTGATCATGCCCTCAGGGGTAAGAAACATCCACAGCTTTCATTTCAGAGGAAGACAATGGCACAGTGGCATTGTCACTGAACTAGTAATCCAGAGGTCTAAGGTAGCGTTTTGGGGACCCGGGTTCGAATCCCGCTACGGCAGATGGTGGAATTTGAATTTGAATTTTAAAAAATCTGAAATTAAGGATCTGCTGATGAGCGTGAAGCCATTGTTGCTTGTCATAAAAACCCATCTGGTTCACTAATGTCCTTTGTAGGAAATCTGCCATCTATACCCGGTCTGGCCTAAATATGACTCCAGACCCATAGCAATGTGGACGACTCTTAATGTGCCCCTCAAAGGTAATTAGGGATGTGCAATAAATGCTGGCCCAGCCAGCGACACCAACGTCCCATGAAAGAATATAAAAAACAGACAGTAAGGGACAGGGATTTAAGCTCTCTCTCATCCCTGCCTCCAACAGTAGACAAAGAGGAGCTGATGCCACTATTTGCTGGTACCAGGTCTGGGATGGAGGGGGTCCTATTTTGTCTGTTCTCTGCCTCTCTGCAGCCTTTGATACAGTTGGCCTAAACCTTTCCACTGTCACCCTGCTGAATGGGGCTGTAGATGCCTGATTCTCTTTGTTTTTATTCAGTCCGAACCAGAGAATCACCTGCAAAGGTTCTCTGGTCATTACCCGATGGCTGTATCCTTGGCTTCCTCCTGTTTCTCAGGAGGAGATGGTTGCCCCTTGGCAACTGAAATCACAGCGACATATTCCATGCCAGTGAAAGACCTTCCCTCCACCTCCCTCAACCTCTTCACTGATTAGGATTTCTCAGGTAGCTTATCCAACATTCAGTATGGATGAGTGGACATTCCCTCTAACTAAATATTGGAAAGACCAAAGGTTCCCACCACAAACTCCCCCGTTCCCCATCTCCTGACAGTAACTTTGTCCCTGGCAACCCTCTTAGCTGACCCAGACTGGCTGCAAACTTTTTTAAAAATTTGTTTATGGGATGT
The DNA here is from genome assembly GCF_964213995.1 of Mustelus asterias. NCBI lineage: Eukaryota > Metazoa > Chordata > Chondrichthyes > Carcharhiniformes > Triakidae > Mustelus > Mustelus asterias. Next base: position 103,161,802 of record NC_135810.1, on the reverse strand, counting down.
GGGCGTTGTTGGCTGGGCCAACATTTATTGCCCATCACTGTGGCCATTTAAGAGTCAACCACATTGCTGTGGCTCTGGAGTCACATGTAGACCAGACCAGGTAAGGATGGCAGATTTCCTTCCCTAAAGGACATTAGTGAACCAGGTGGGTTTTTCCGACAATCGACAATGGTTATCATTGGACTTTCAATTCCAGATTTATTTATTGAGTTCAAATTCCACCGTCTGCCATGGTGGGATTTAAACCCAAGTCCCCAGAGCATTACCCTGGGTCTGTGGATTACTAGCCCAGTGGCAATACCACTACACCACCGTCTCCCCCTTAACTCTTAAGATGAGCTTCTGACCACATGGGTCATTGTCCCTTGGCTTGGCTCATCTGCTGCTGGAACCCTCATCTGTGGAGGCAGGGACAAAATTAATGTTTCAGATTGATGTCTATCAGAGCCTGTAAAATTCCAGAATGAACCTTTCGATCATCTGAGCCCAGCACCGCAATGTTAAATTTCACTTACTGAAGTATATCGATGAAAGTAAATGAGGCATAAGTATGTGCAAAAAAAGGGAATAAAACAATCCATTAAGCTCTGTTTAAATTGCAATTTGTTTTGTTCAAACCACAACTTTTAATGATGCTTTCATAAAATTCTGGGTCAATCCCACGCAGAAATTGCAAATAATTTGAAATAAACCTTTAAAAGCGGCAAAAAACCTCATTTGTCATCATTATAATATTAGACATCATTGCTTTAACTCCCTCCCTAACGGCACTGTGGGTGTACCCTACACCACAGGAACTGCAGCGGTTCAAGAGGTCAGCTCGACATCGCCTACTCAAGGGCAATTAAGGATGGGCAATGGATGCTGGTCCAGTCAACGATACCCACATCCTAAGAACAATTTAAAAGAAGAAACCATTTCTGACCCAAATCACCGAATAATCCACATCAGTTCATGTTTGTCCAACACCCAACTCTTCAGAGACAAGCACATTAACCTGAATCTCGAAAGACTTGATGCAGGTTGGGTGAACACCAAGATCTAAGGAACCCACAGCCATCAGTTCGCAAAATAATCTTTTTCTTTTTGCAACCTGGCGCCTTGTTTCCTTTTTCAGTTTTCAACATCTCACTGTTTCAGCTCTTATTCTTCTGGCACTCAATATCTGATGATCTGGAACCTTGCTGACTATGTTACTGACTCCAAATCGGGGCACAATACAGCTGGTTTAGTAATTGCATCGTGCTCAGTGGAAAAGAATGAAACAAAATCAAAAACATAAATTTCAAAGGAGTTAAAACTTTTTGCGGTGTTAATACTAAGCTCAAAGATATGCATTATTATTTCAGCCAAGGCAAATTATAGTATGAGCTGATCTCCTGTCGATGGGTGGCACGGTGGCACAGTGGTTAGCATTGCTGCCTCAACGCGCCAGGGACCCGGGTTCAATTCCGGCCACGGGTCACTGTCTGTGTGGAGTTTGCACCTTCTCCCCGTGTCTGCGTGGGTTTCCTCCGGGTGCTCCGGTTTCCTCCCACACTCAAAAGGATGTGCGGGTTAGGTTGATTGGCCATGCTAAATTGACCCTAGTGTCGGGGGATTAGCAGGGTAAATGTGTGGGGTTACGGGAATAGGGCCTGGGTGGGGTTGTGGTTGGTACAGGCTCAATGGTCCGAATGGCCTCCTTCTGTACTTGTAGGGATTCTAATGATTGGAGCTGAGTATAGGGGAGGCGGTGACATAGTGAAATTATTGCTGGACTCCAGTAATTCAGAGACCCAGGATAATGCTCTGGGGACCCACTTTCGAATCCCACCATAGCAGATGGTGAAATTTGATTTCAATAAAAATCTAGGATTTTTTAAAAAGTCTTGATTGTCAAAAAACCCCATCTAATTCAGGGAAGGAAACCTGCTGTCCTTACCTGGTCTGGTTTACAAGTGATTCCAGATCCGCAGCATGGTAGCACAGTGGTTAGCACTGCTATCTCACAGCGCCAGGGATGCGAGTTCGATTCCCAGCTCGGGTCACTGTCTGTGTGGAGTCTGCACGTTCTCCCCGTGTCTGCGTGGGTTTCCTCCGGGTGCTCTGGTTTCCTCCCACAGTCTGAAAGATGTGCTGCTTAGATGCAGTGACCCGAACAGGCGCTGGACTGTGGGGACTAGGGGAATTTCACAGTAACTTCATTGCAGTGTTAATGTAAACCTTACTTGTGACTAATAAATAAACTTTAACTTTAATGTGGTTGATTCTCAAATGCCCTCAGGGATGGACAATAAATACTGGCCCAGTCAGCAACACCCACATCCCATGAACGAATGAAAAAAAAATGTATTGCTGTCAAAAGAGATTTTGTTGAAGCTTTTCATCTTGCACTCATCAGGGCAATCGCAAAAATACCAATGTTCTCGGAAACAGCAGCATGAGAAGAGGGTGCCCTGATCAGGACGTCCCTGACAATCAACATTCTCTTCACACACAGTATAAATTGTTGTTTCCTCTGACATTGATGGTCTTATGAGTGTTCTGATGAGTGCAAGATGAAAAGCTTCGACAAAATCTCTTTTTACAACAATACCCAAGCTCTGTAACACCAAACGATTTAAAAATGTGATCCTGATGGAAGAGATTGTGAATTTGTTTTATTATTGGTAAGGGAATTTCCATTCGTAGTGGCTGGCGTGTCCTGATCATTAAGGAGCACAGTTAGTTATATGTTGAGGTAGGCAGCAGTCCGACAGGCAGTCAACTGGCCACTTGACAACTCAGGAGAAAAATTCCACTGAAGTACTACTTTGCAAATCCACCAGGTGGCAGCGATATCTGACATTTCCACAAACTGAAATATAAAGAGTGAGAATGGTGGAAATGTTCAGCGGTCTGGGGCATCTGCAGGGAGAGAAACAGAACGGTTCTGGTGAAAGGTCAACATGGCCTGAAACACTGGCCTGAGTTTTCCAGTCCCCCCTTCCCCGCTTCCCCCCCCCCGTCGTGGGAGAACTTGCGGCGGGGCTGGCGAGCCATCTCCGTTCACATCGACAGGAACGGAAGATCCTGCCAGCGTGAAGGGCTGGAAAATTCTGGCCATTAACTAGGTTTCCCTCTCCACAGCTGCTACCAGATCCCGTGGGTATTACCAGCACTTTCCATTTTTGTTGCAGATTTCCAGTGTCTGCAATAGTTTGCTTCTGAATTTAGAATCCCTACAGTGCAGAAGGAGGCCATTCGGCCCATCAGCCCGCTCCGACAACATTCCCACCCAAGCCCTATCCCCGTAACCCCACGTATTTAACCTGCTAATGCCCCTGACACTAAGGGGCAATCTAGCATGGTCAAATCAACCTAACCTGCACATCTTTGGAGTATGAGAGGAAACCGGAGCACCCGGAGGAAACCCACGCAGACATGGGGAGAATGTGCAAACTCCACACAGACAGTGACCCGAGCCGGGAATCGAACCCGGGTCCCTGGCGCTGTGAGGCAGCAGTGCTAACCACTGTGCCACCGTGCCGCCATTAAAACTACGAACTGTTGATGCAAGCTTTTATAAAATCTCGCATGAAAATAACCCCTGATAGAATGTGAATTCTAATAGAATATGAGCTGAAATGAGAGTGGTTCAATGATTCTGTCAGTTACTTTCTAATTATTAAACCAATGTGGTGTAGGATTTCACCATCGGATGACTGGAACTGAGATATTAGTAATGGTAACTATTCCATTTATAGCAGCGTAGAAATAACTTATTTGAATAACTTTGTATCAGGGGAAATGTTAGGGGGAAGTTTTTCACACAGAGGGTGGTGGGCGAGTGGAATCGGCTGCCGTCAGTGGTGGTGGAGGCAAACTCAATAGGGTCTTTTAAGAGACTCCTGGATGAGTACATGGGACTTAATAGGGTGGAGGGTTATAGGTAGGCCTAAAAGGTAGGGATATGTTCGGCACAACTTGTGGGGCCGAAGGGCCTGTTTTGTGCTGTAGTTTTCTATGTTTCTATGTTTCTATCTGATCTCCATTTTTAATATTATAAGATGCTTATGCAATATTATTTTAAGCAATCTGTTTTATCTTTTTCATTTTCCCGTTTCTCCCCTCAATTAGAATTATCCACACCATGCTGCTTATAAATAAACACATGAGAGAGATGGGGCAATAAATAGTCATGCTGCCCTCAACCGTTCTTTGTCCAATTGTAAGTTAGTTCTAATTTTATTTTTTGCACCTTTCGGGACTTTGTTCCCAACCCCTAGTTAAAGTCCAAAAGGTTTATTTGGTATCACGAGCTTTCGGAGCGCTGCTCCTTCATCAGGTGAGTGTGATCAGCCATCTCATGGGCGGCACGGTGGCACAGTGGTTAGCACTGCTGCCTCACAGTGCCAGGGACCCAAGTTCAATTCCGGCCTTGGGTCACTGTCTGCGTAGAGTTTTCACATTCTCCCTGTGTCTGCGTGGGTTTCCTCCGGTTGCTCGGTTTCCTCCCACAGTCCAAAGATGTGCGGGTTAGGTTGATTGGCCATGCTAAATTGACACTAGTGTTAGGGGGATTAGCAGGGTAAGTGTGTGGTGTTACGAGAATAGGGCCTGGGTTGGATTGTGGCTGGTACAGACTCAATGGGTCGAATGGCCTCCTTCTGCACTGTAGGGATTCTATGACCTGATGAATGAGCAGCGCTCCGAAAGCTCGTGATACCAATTAAACCTGTTGGGACTTTAACCTGGTGTTGTGAGACTTCTTACTGTGTTTACCCCAGTCCAACGCCGGGATCTCCACATCATTATTCCCAATCAAAATCCAATTCAAAACAGATCCAAGCTGACAGGATGAGGTATTACAACCCCATCCCGCATTTGATCTGAGCTTCCTCTTAGCCAAAAGGCCTGCATGGCTTCAGGTGAAGTCTCAGTTTAACCTCATTGGCCAAGACCAGATGCAGGATCAAAAGCTACACTTGATCTTATCCAAAAGGCCGAGAATGACCCAGTTCTAATATCCTGCTTCATCTTGCCTCATGTTCCAGATGCACTGTATTTTTAACATTTCAATTCCGCCATACTGTTATAAAATCTCTTCTTAGTCAAGGTTAAAGAATGTGGATTAATTCTCCACTCCAGGACTTTACAGTATATTGAACATTTCTACAGCACATCTCACATCTTCAGGCTGTCTCACAGTGGTTCGCACTGCTGTCTCTCAGTGCCAGGGACCCGGGTTCGATTCCTGGCTTGGGTCACTGTCTGTGTGAAGTTTGCACGTTCTCCCCGTGGGTTTCCTCCGGGTGCTCCGGTTTCCTCCCGCAGTCTGAAAGACGTGCTGGTTAGGTCCATTGGCCATGCTAAATTCTCCTTCAGTGTACCCGAACAGGTGCCGGAATGTGACGACTGGGAGATTTTCAGAGTAACTTCATTGCAGTGTTAATGTAAGTCTACTTGTGACACTAATAAATTAACTTAACAAAGTACTTTTGAAGTGCAGCCGCTAATGTCATGGAGGCAAAGGCATCAATCAGTCAATGTGTACACAGCAAGATCCCATAAAGTGCACAAAGGAAGATGCTCATAAGAAAAGCAAAATACCGCGGATGCTGAAGATCTGAAATAAAAACAGAACGTATGGGGAAATCTCAGCAGGTCTGGTAGCATCTGCAGAGAGAAACAAACAGAGTTAATGTTTTGAGACTCTGCTTTAGAATGATTGCTTTTACTGGTGATGGTCAAGTGTCAAACGTTGGGCTGGTAAGCTTGTGGTAAACCACTGTTAACTGTTATCTGTAGTGGTTAACCACCGTAGTTAGTATTTCTCAGTACCTGTATATGTGGCACATCCCTGTCGGTTCCGCCCAAGTCTCCTCCCCCTGGTCTGGGTATAAAGGCGGTGGCTCCACCCCCCCTTGCTCTCAGTTCAGACCCGATCACCGACAGGGATGGCTCCAAGTTCTTGCCAATAAAAGCCTGTTTGTCTTGCTCTCAATGAGTCTCGGCTCGATTGATAGTGCATCAAAGCTGAGATTGAACTTATTATTATAGAAACACAAAGATACTGCTCTACTTAATGTTCCAGTCATGTCCAAAAGCCAGTGTTACTTTAATCTTCAGCCTAACGTCGGTTTTCTCACCTCAGCCAGCTCTCTGTACACTGAGTACAAACTTCCACCCTAAAAGATCACACTTTAATTATCTCAAATGTACTTTGATTTGATTTGATTTATTATTGTCACATGTATTAACATACAGTGAAAAGTATTGTTTCTTGTGCGCTGTACAGACAAAACATACCGTTTAGAGAGAAGGACGCGAGAGAGTGCAGAATGTCATAGCTAGGGCGTAGAGAAAGATCAACTTAGTGCGAGGTAGGTCCATTCAAAAGTCTGACAGCAGCAGGGAAGAAGCTGTTGGTACGTGACCTCAGACTTTTGTATCTTTTTCCCGAAGGAAGAAGATGGAAGAGAGAATGTCCAGGGTGCGTGGGGTCTTTAATTATGCTGGCTGCTTTGCCAAGACAGCGGGAAGTGTAGACAGAGTCAATGGATGGGAGGCTGGTTTGCGTGATGGATTGGGCCACATTCACGACCGTTTGTAGTTCCTTGCAGTCTTGGGCAGAGCAGGAGCCATACCAAGCTGTGATACAACCAGAAAGAATGCTTTCTATGGTGCATCTGTAAAAGTTGGTGAGAGTCGTCGCTGACATGCCAAATTTCCTTAGTCTCCTGAGAAAGTAGAGGCATTGGTGGGCTTTCTTAATTTTGGGACATTGTGAAATTATGCTATATGAATGCAACTTATATAGCACTATATGGTGCTATCTAACTGCAAGTCTTTCTTTCCAACCAGCAAATTAATTTACGAGTTAATTACTCTGAAGAAGAGTCGTATGGACTTGAAACACTGGGCAGAATGTTCTGTCCCCCGCCCCGCGGCATGTACTGCGGTGGCGGAGGTGGCCTGCCATTGGTTGACGGTGGGACCTTCCTGTTCTGCGCTGTCAACGGAATTTCCTGCTGTTCGCACCCTCCTCTGCCGGGAAACCCAGAAGATCCGGTCGGCGGGAACGGCTGGAAAATCCCACCCATTAACTCTGCTTCTCTCTCCACAGATGCTGCCAGACCTGCTGCGTTTCACCAGTACCTTCTGTTTTTATTTCAGATCTCCAGCATCCGCAGTATTTTGCTTTTGAATGAAATTATTAACTCATGCCTGCAGGTTTAGATTCCAAACAGGCTCCGGGAGGGATGCATTTATTGAGAGGTCTTCTCTGTCACCTCTTCAGGAACGGGTTGGATAATTTCCCACTTAGCTGCCTCTTCTCCCAGAAGAGATTTCCTCACTGGAGTGGTAGAATGTCATTCCAACATTCTGGGACTCTGCCAGTCCAAGTATAGAACATAGAACATAGAACAGTACAGCACAGAACAGGCCCTTCGGCCCACGATGTTGTGCTGAGCTTTATCTGAAACCAAGATCAATCTATCCCACTCCCTTTCATCCTGGTGCACTCCATGTGCCTATCCAATAACCGCTTAAATGTTCCTAAAGTGTCTGACTCCACTAGTGATTTCAAGTAGAAATTCAATGTAACTCTTGGGGCTAAAGGGATCAAGGTATATGGGGGTGGGGGGGTGGGGGGGGGGGGGGATTAGGATGCTGAATTTGATGATCAGCCATGATCAAAATGAATGGTGGAGCAGGCTTGAAGGGCCAAATGGCCTACTCCTGCTTCTATTTTCTTTGCTCTATGTTTCTATGTACTGCTGACATTCCTGCTTAGGTCTAATATTCCCATCCTATAGATTCCCTGAGATTTGGGGCGGTTGTGTGCCTTGCTGGTCTTCCTCACTCCGGCTGATGCAATGTGTTGATCAGAGTTTTGGGCCCAGAGATGTCTAACGGTTTACGCTGCGTTATTTGTAATTCTGAAGCTCACCCTAAGGCCCAGCGCCAGACTCAAAGAGCAAAGAACAAAGAACAGTACAGCACAGGAACAGGCCCTTCGGCCCTCCAAGCCTGCGCCGATCATGATGTCTGCCTAAACTAAAACTGTATGCACTTACGGAGTCCGTATCCTTCCATTCCCATCCTATTCATGTATTCGCATAGTTGCCCCTTAAATGCCGCTATCGTACCTGTTCCCACCACCTCCCCGGGCAGCGCGTTCCAGACATTCACCACCTTCTGTGTAAAAAACTTGCCTCGCACATCTCCTCTAAACTTTTCCCCACGCACCTTAAACCTATGTCCCTTGGAACTTGACTTTTCTACCCTAGGAAAGAGCATCTGACTATCCACTCTATCCATGCCACTCATAATCGTAAACCTCTATCAGGCCACCCCTCAACCTCCATCGTTCCAGTGAGAACAGACCGAGTTTATCCAACTTCTCCTCATAGCTAATACCCTCCAGTCCAGACAACATCCTGGTAAACCTCTTCTGAGCCCTCTCCAAAGCACCCACATCCTTCTGGTAGCGTGGCGACCAGAATTGTACACAATATTCTAAATGAGGCCTAACTAAGATTCTGTACAGCTGCAGCATGACCTGCCAATTTTTAAACTCAATGCACCGACTGATGAAGGCAGGCATGCTGTATGCCTTCTTGACTACCTTATCCACCTGCATTGACACTTTCAGTGATCGATGGACATGTCCGCCCAGATTTCACTTTCCCATAATTACTGGTGCAGAGAGTCACACAAGAAGGACCTGCACAAGAATTGAGTCAAAAAAAAGGTCGGAGGTAGGCAGAGATGATGGATAGCTGGCTTAGAAACGATTAAGAAATTGGAATTAAGGGCATCAAAATAATTGGGGGTACGTTTAATTCAACGTGAAGGAAAACGCTCTCCAATGTAGTGAAAGTAAATCCTTTAGTTTTACACACTGGAGTTAAATGTAACCCCTGACGCTTTGGAATTCTACAACATTATATGAAGTAAAGCTGCAGGAATAGTTTGACACGAGGTGGTGATGTGATTGAGGACCACTCCAATCATGCCAAATGCAGAAATAAGGATCATAAAGTTATCTGAACCCTGGGATTATCTTACAACCTTGTAATACACTTCAAGTCAGCGGCTGTATCTGAGAACATATATCAGCATTTTCCTGTCCACCATTCAGGTTGCTTTCATCTACAATCATTGTCTCTCATTTAGATTCACATTGTGTGGTATTTTCTTACACTGTCTGAGGTTCTGCTACTTATGTTGGAACGGTGTCAAAAGACAAGGAGAAAAAAAAACAAGTAATTTTTAGCTTGCATTGCCTGAAAGCTTCCTGCATTTTACGTTGTACTGGGAGAGGTTGGACAGTAGTAATCTGAGTTCAGTTGATATCAGATTTTTACTGTGATTAACGTTTTTTTGACTACATTGTATGAATGGCAATGTAAATTTAAATGCGTGCTGAATTTCTACACCAAAGCCCTTATTTGGCAGATTTGTAACGAGGCATTGATTGTTTTAAATTGGAATGAAACATTGGCTCCCATTAAAGTGGAGCATTTATTGAATATGTCAAGTGAGCCAACCTTCAATGGGATGGTCTGATGTACTTCACTCCTGGCCTGTCACTGCCGGGGAAATGCAGGCCTATCTCCCTGACTTTCCACCTTCCTGACTGGAGGAGAAACTGAATTTAGAGCAACTCTCAACCAAGAATAAGACAACTTTTGCAGGTAGTTCAAAAGCAACAGCTTAGAGAGCTACCATATAGTGACCCGTGGTAATTACACAGAGGAGGTGATGGCCTAGTGGTATTATTGTTAGACTATTAATCCAGAAGCTTAGCTAATGATCTGGGGACCTGGATTCAAATCCCACCACAGCTGATGATGGACTTTGAATTCAATAAAAAATATCTGCAATTAATTATTTGATTTATTATTGTCACATGTGTTAACATACAGTGAAAAGTATTGTTTCTTGCGCGCTATAGAGACAAAATGTACCATTCATAGAGAAGGAAACGAGAGAGTACAGAATGTAGTGTTACAGTCATAGCTAGGGCGTAGAGAAAGATCAACTTAATGCAAGGTAAGTCCATTCAAAAGTCTGACAGCAGCTGTTCTTGAGTCGGTTGGTACGTGACCTCAGACTTTTGTATCTTTTTCCCGATGGAAGAAGGTGGAAGAGAGAATGTCTGGGGTGTGTGGGGTCCTTAATTATGTTGGCTGCTTTGCTGAGGCAGCGGGAAGTGTAGACAGAGTCAATGGGGATGGGAGGCTGGTTTGCGTGATAGATTAGGCTACATTCACGACCTTTTGTAGTTTTTTGCGGTCTTGGGCACAGCAGGAGCCATACCAAGCTGTGATACAACCAGAAAGAATGCTTTCTTTGGTGCATCAGTAAAGGTTAGTGAGAGTCGTCGCTGACATGGCAAATTTCCTTAGTCTTCTGAGAAAGTAGAAGCGTTGGTGGGCTTTCTTAACTATAGTGGGGGGACTCGGAGAGGTTGTTGGTGATCTGAACACCTAAAAACTTGAAGCTCTCGATCCTTTCTACTTCGTCCCCGTTGATGTAGACAGGGGCATGTTCTCCTTTACACTTCCTGAAGTTGATGACAATCTCCTTCGGTTTGTTGATATTGAGGGAGAGATTATTGTCATCGCACCAGTTCACCAGATTCTCTATCTCATTCCTGTACTCTGTTTCATCATTGTTGGAGATCCAACCCACTACGGTGGTGTCATCAGCAAACTTGAAAATGGAGTTGGAGGGGAATTTGGTCACAGGTGTATAAGGATTATAGTAGGGGGCTGAGAACACAGCCTTGTGGGGCACCGCTGTTGAGGATGATCGTGGAGGAGGTGTTGTTGCCTATCCTTACTGATTGTCGTCTGTGAGTTAGGAAGTTCAGGATCCAGTCACAGAGGGAGGTGCCGAGGCCCAGGCCACGGAGTTTGGAGATGAGTTTCGTGGGAATAATAGTGTTGAAGAATTGAAGAAGAATTAAGAATCTACTGATTATCGATTGTCGGAAAAACCCATCTGGTTCACTAATGTCCTTTAGGGAAGGAAATCTGCCGTCCTGACCTGGTCTGGCCTACAGATCCACAACAATGTGGTTGTCTCTCAACTGCCCTCGGACAACTAGGGATGGGCAATAAATGCTGGCCAGCCAGCAATGCCCATGAATGAGTAAAAGAAAGTACAGATTTTAATTTTGCCCAATTCACCATCCTACAACAGCACTGTATTTGACTCGAATGATTTAAAATTATGCTGTGTGACATTAGTTAAAATCCTGTCTCGTCATTGGCTGCAAAGCAGTTTCGGACTTCCTGAAATGGTGCTATATAAATGCAAAAGCCCACCCTTCCTTTCTCCCTTTGCTTCCCTTCGCTTTCTCTCTCTACCTTCCCTTTTTTTCCGTTCCTTTCCTTCCTTCATTAGGCTGGTGGACAAAGGAATATAATGTTGTGTGCAGAGCAGTAGGCTCAAAGTCAGTTCTATAGTTCTGTGGTGAAAGGGTCAACGGCAATGATGTGAAAACATATTAATGGTAGGAAACATAAATGTAAACTTCATGGGGCCAAGGGAAGGGAGGGTCAGCACTCGGGTCAGTGCAAGTCTGTGAAGAATTCCTGCGAATTTCTGCTGATTCTCCTCAGCGAAATCTGTTGGGATGTCTAATGAAATCAATCTGGACATATTATTATTAGTAAAAGATACTCAGAGACAAGGAGAAAACTCAGCTTATTTACTGTTTAGACAGCCAAGGGGAATTCAACTGCAACTTTGGCGTGGTTGTGAAGTGATTTCCACTGTGTAGCAAACTAAAAGTTGACTCGTGTCTCCAGAGTTGACTTTGGCCGGGATCAGTTCAGACCCTCGGGGCAGGCCATCCATGTCGGGCCGACGATGCATGGAAGAGAGATCCCTGGTTAGTGTTAAATTGGGTTCACAAAGTGCCCAGGTATCCATCCAGCTCCAATATAAATGTCCCTGGATCTGATGGACACGGACCCAGATTGTGGGTGACCCAGCCTGTGTTCTCAATGGCCGAAGGGCCTGTTCTGTGCTGTACTGTTCTATGTTCTATGTAACAACAGTAATATCAACAACAACTTGCATTTATATGGTGCCTTTCATGTACAACTGATTTGTCCCGAGGTGATTCACGGGAATGAATTTCAAACAAAGCCGCATAAGGAGATGTCAGAACAAGGCATCAGAAGGCTTGGCTAAAATGGTGGGTGTTAACGGATGTCTATAATGAAATGTCTTGAAGGAGGAGAAGGGAAGTGGGGGCAGTGGGGTTAGTGGGGGTGGTGGTGTGGGGGTGGAAGGCATGGTGGAGGCATCAGGAGGGAATTCCAGAGCTGAGGGCTCAGGGAACAATGATCCTCCCTGACTCTGTGGTGGCCAAGAGTTCCCACACAGCTATGCAGAAGTTTATACCTTTCATTGCCATGCTCAATGGGCCGAATGGCCTTTTCTGTGACTCTATGACTCTATCCCTGTATGGCAGCGCAAAAAAAAATTAAAGGGGATGTGCATTCCAAAAATATAGAATCCCTACAGTGCAGAAGGAGTCTGCACCAACCACAATCCCACCCAGGCCCTATAACCCCTTGTTATTCACCCTGCTAATCCCCCTGACACTAGGGTTAATTTAGCATGGCCAATCAACCTAAGCCACACATCTTTGGGGTGTGGGAGGAAACCCACACAGACACGGGGAGAATGTGCAAACTCCACACAGACAGTGACCTGAGGCCAGAATTGAACCCAGATCCCTGGGGCTGTGAGGCAGCAGTGCAAACCACTATGCCACCGTGCCGCTTATAATTGGATGATGTGTTGCTAGGTAGCTGTAGCACCTTATGTATAATAACTGAGTGGATTTCTGTATGCAAGTGGAAAAGGGAAGCGTTTTGGTTTTGAATAGAGTTTCATACAGGTCTGAACACTGTAGCCGTAGCATAATTGCATCTAAAATCTTTGTCAGCATTTAAATTTATCTAATTTCATTCCTTCAGTGAGATACTTGGGTGCTTTTATTGAATGTTGCTATTATCAGTTTCCCTTTCAAAGCAGCCTCCGGGCTGCCACTGTGCTGTACTGTTTGGCATGTCTGCTGGTTTGTGCTTTATCTGCTCTCCACCATGGTTGCATTTAGGGGCACTTCATTCACTGGCCCTGTGCTCATCCCGACTTCTGTACCAGATCACTATCCATAGACACCCACCAAAAACTGTGCAAATGTGACTGGGAGGAGACAGATTCTTATGTGATCCTTCCAGGGAGATTGGTTGGGGAGGGGGAGACCTGTTAGCACAGTTGGCTAGATGTGCTAATGTGCGGTACAGAATGATGCTAACAATGTGAGGGCAATTCCTGTACTGGCTGTGGTAGTTCATGAAGGCTTGCCTCCTTATCCAGGGCAAAATTCAAGCTATGTAAGCAATAGTCTCTCTGATGGAGGGAGTTGCCTATGTGGATTTTAACCAGCCTCCCATCCATTGACTCCGTCTACACTTCCCGCTGCCTCGGAAAAGCAGCCAGCATAATCCCATCAGCCCCGGACATATCCTCTTCCACCTTCTTCCATCAGGAAAAAGATACAAAAGTCTGAGGTCACGTACCAACCAACTCAAGAACAGCTTCTTCCCTGTGTGATAACACTGTGCCTTGAAGAAATGTATTTTAATCATGTTTCTTTGCTGGAAGTTGTCGGCACCATTTTGTCTGTAACCGGTGTCCTGTATTGTTACTGAACCAGTATAATTGATATCATGTTTACTTTTAACCTGGGCTAGTGCTGTATCCTGGAGTTTTACGATGTTTGGGGATTGCTGAGTGAAGCTTGATTTGGGGATGGTTGACAGGTCAGGTGATGCCTGGGGACAGTTTTTTCCACAGAAAAGTTCAAGTTTTTAGTTTCACTTTTCAGTGGTAGTCTGGAATGAAGAACAGCAACAGCCCTACTGTTCCCCTCTCTCTAGAAATTCTGCTGTCTGTGGGTTGCTGTTGGAAGCTGGTGGAAGCAGGCAGTGTTTTTGTCTCTCTCTCTCTTCAGAGGCTTTTTGGAGGGTTGCAGCACTGGGAAGCCTTGGAGATTTAGTCCAACATTCAGAGGATCAATTCAGTTTTACATTTGATTTTGGCATTGGTGAGCATAATGTGTTCCACTCCAGGTATGATTCAAATGACCCACTAGGAAGCTTTTATCCAACAAAATTTATTTAAGAACACAGTTAAAATATAACAAAAAGAATTAGCATAACTTTTACCAATTACAAGATTCAAACATCATAGAATCCTACAGTACAGAAGGAGGCCATTCGGCCCATCGAGATTGCACTGACCACAATCCCACCCAGGCCCTATCCCCATAACCCTATGCATTTACTCTAGCTAGTCGCCCTGTCACTAGTTGGGCAGCTGAGAATCCAGCATCACGTGAGCATACTAGCTTTTTGTGCCAAGTCCAGAAAGAGTGTTTGACTTGGAACATCATGGATAGCTAGCGGTTAAGGTTTATACTGTATCATACAGGCGGCACGGTGGCACAGTGGTTAGCACTGCTGCTTCACAGCACTAGGGACCCGGGTTCGATTCCCAGCTTGGGTCACTGACTGTGTGGAGTTTGCACATTCTCCCCGTGTCTCCGTGGGTTCCCTCCCGGTGCTCTGGTTTCCTCCCACATTACAAAAATGTGCGGGTTAGGTGGATTGGCCATGCTAAATTGCCCCTTAGTGACAGGGCGACTAGCTAGAGTAAATGCATAGGGTTATGGGGATAGGGGCCTGGGTGGGATTGTGGTCGGTGCAATCTCGATGGGCCGAATGGCCTCCTTCTGTACTGTAGGATTCTATGATGTTTGAATCTTGTAATTGGTAAAAGTTATGCTAATTCTTTTTGTTATATTTTAACTGTGTTCTTAAATACATTTTGTTGGATAAAAGCTTCCGAGTGGGTCATTTGAATCATACCTGGAGTGGAACACATTATGCTCACCAATGCCAAAATCAAACGTAAAACTTAGGGTCGAGACTAACTTCACAATACACCTTGGAGTTTCTGGTCTGGGTCTTAACAGCTACTGCCATCAGACTTTTGAATGGACTTACCATATATAAAGTGATTTTTCTCTACACCCTAGCTATGACTGCAACACTATATTTTGCACTCCATCCTTTCTTTCTCCCCTATGTACTCAATGAACGGTATGCTTTGTCTGTATAGTGTGAAATAAACAATACTTTTCACTGTATCCAAATACATGTGGCAATAATAAATCAAATCAAATAAAACCAAATAATGTCCACTGGAATCAGATAGAGCATGGGTGCTCGCAGTGTAGGTTCATGCAATAAGTGGTTATTTGGTGATGTGTTTGACTGCTGCCTGTGTGATTTTAATGCAGGTTAAGAGAAGGAGCGGTGAAAGTGAGAGAAACATCAGCATCAGCAACTTGTCACAAAGCAGGTTTGGACGCGCTCCGCACTGGAATGGAGTGAGCAAGGTCACTCAGAGGTGGGGTTGCTTCGGGGAATCATTCCCACATCTTCTTTCGAAAGGCTACTCCACAAAATCCGTCTCCGTGGGATTGGGAAAATGCAGCTCAAACAGGGCACGCGATTGTCTTGGGGAACAGGAGTGGGCCTTTCAACCCCTTGAAGCAGGTCCATCATTCAGTTAGTTGGTGGTTGAGCGGATTTTTTTTCAAACTCCATCTACCTGCCTGGGTTCTGTCTACCCACTTTTGTTCCATGCTCCTTAATACAAAAAGAAATACAAAATGGCACAAGGTTGGAGTGAGCTTTGGTGAGGGGGGCTGTAGGGAGTTGGTTTAGTTTTTTAAAAAGTTTATTTATTAGTGTCAAAAGTAGGCTTACTGCATTGAAGTTACTGTGAAAATCCCCTAGTCGCCACACTCCGGCGCCTGTTTGGGTACACTGAGGGAGAATTTAGCACGGCCAATGCACCTAACCAGCACGTCTTTCAGACTGTGGGAGGAAACTGGAGCACCCGGAGGAAACCCGCGCACTCACAGGGAGAATGTGCAGACTCTGCACAGACAGTGACCCAAGCTGGGAATCGAACACAAGTCCCTGGCGCTGTGAGGCAGCAGTGCTAACCACTGTGCCACCGTGCCACCCCAGGGAGGCTGGCCATACACCGGCTTTTGGCATCTGCAGAATGAAGCCCCAGTGGGAATGAGAAACCTCGGAATTGAAGTGGGAGAACTTGGAAAAAGACCTCAGGATGAAGTAGGAAGGAGATGATGAAGTAACAAAAATCAAGCAAGTCTCCTGCAGAGGTCACTGTTAGTAAAAGGAAATCTTTGAGAGACAATGCAGGATTGATTTAAAACAGTCTCAAAATGTGCGATTGCAGGTACATAGAATCTCTACCGTGCCATTTGGCCCATCGAGTCTACACTGACCACAATCCCACCCAGGCCCTATTCCCGTAACCCCACATGTTCACCCAGCTAATCCCCTGACACTAGGGTCAATTTAGCATGGCCAATCAACCTAACCCGCACATCTTTTGGACTGTGGGAGGAAACCGGAGCACCCGGAGGAAACCCACGCAGACACGGGGGGAGAAAGTGCAAACTCCACACAGACAGTGACCTCAGGCAGGAATTGAACCTGGGTTCCTGGCGCTGTGAGGCAGCAGCGCTAACACTGTGTCGCCACGCCGCCCCCACCACCAAGTCGAAAGTCAAGACAATAAAAATATAAAAATGTTCAGATGTTGAAAATGAATACTTGGCAGATTTGAATGGTAGGCTCACCACCCGCAAGATTAATATTTCACCCGTGTCAAAGTTCATCATTCCCAAGTGCAAAATAACACTTTGTGCTCCACAAGCATCTTTAATGAGTAAAGCTCACTGCTCCCAGACATTCTGTCAATAGTGTGGAAGACCATCTTCTCCCTGAGTGATGTCTTCCCCATTCCCTGAGAAAACCGCTGTAATTCACCAACACTGGTCTGTTTATTCCAGCAACGATCAATCGTATACTGATGAGCTGCACCTCTGTTTAGGAATGCAGAATTCTTTATACATTGAGTGAGTCTGTCAGTCACGCAGCACATAGTCATCCATATGTGACTCAGGTCACTTTTAATAATGATGATGGAATATAAAAAAACGCTTCAACTGCGAATGGACCTTGAATGCGTTTTCCTGTGACAGGCACCGTAACTCCACTCGCATTCGCCAATTTAATCTTTCTTGTTTATTAAGGAGTGACCCAGGATCCATTCTGAAGTAGTTTCTCACCCGTGAAATGAGCATTCCCCATTTCCTTCACCAGCGCCAGAACAAGATAGATTTCCACACTCAATCAAAGGAGAAGGGACTTACGCTTCCAGATAACAAGTAAGAAAAAAAGCAAAGGATTCTGAGTTTTCCACCGAAAGGTTTTCAACATAATTGTGACTTCGAATATTGAGGTTGTTTCGTTATATTTGGCAATGGAAAATGGATTTCAGCAGTGCCGTTATGTAGTAAGATTTTTGGAATGTTACCCAGTTACCTGGATTTCCTGCTTCACTCAAATTTGGCCAAACCAGCACAAGAGGTTGAGGAATTTCAGACGCAAATGATAATCAGGAACAATTGGGTTTCTGCCCTCTTTTGTGTTGGTTTAAAAAGTATTGTATTGGAGACTGATTCCCCCCACAGACTGGTTCCACTCTCGTATCGAGTTAATCACCTTGATGAATTTCTGCTAATTAAAGTTTAAAGTTTATTTATTAGTGTCACAAGTAGGCTTACATTAACACTGCAATGAAGTTACTGTGAAAATCCCCTAGTCGCCACACTCTGGTGCCTGTTCGGGTACACTGAGGGAGAATTTAGCATGGCCAATGCACCCTAACCAGCACGTCTTTCGGACTGTGGGAGGAAACCGGAGCACCCGGAGGAAACCCACGCAGACACGGGGAGAACGTGCAGACTCCACACAGGCAGTGACCCAAGCCGGGAATCAAACCCTGGCACCGTGACGCAGCAGTGCCACCGTGCCACCCTGGCAAATTGTATTTGCTTGCAGGCCTATCAAAGAGGCTCTTAGAATTCAGAATATAATCGTTGCCAGAGCACTATAATAGGCAACTCTTAAAAATTTAAACAATTATTATTGACTAAGATACAGGCTGCTGTACACAAACATAACGAGTAAATGGTCCTGTGCAGTTTATTAAAGCCACTTTCACTTATTTAAAGTCATAACTAGTCATAGCTGGTGGACAAGACACTCATTATAAAGGCCAGTTTATTTTGTAATGAATCCATTTACAGGTGCACTAATAAAACTGCAACCGGAAGCTTTTACTTTCTTTTTACTTCTTAGTTTGCGTGGAAACTTGAGCAAAAAAAAATCTCTTTGCAAAACTGGAGAAATTTTGAGTTCAATTTGAACTCTGTTAATTTTTATGGAAGTCAAACTGACTTAACATTGAGGGTGAAGGTCATGAACTTCAACTCCCAACAGGCCTTGCAGCTTTTGCATGTGTGCAGACTGGGAACGGGTTGCACTGATTGTGCAGATCGGCATTTTTAAGTTCTTTGGGCCTAGTGTGCCTGTGTAAGAAGAAAAATGGCTTTAAAACACGGGCCAGGTGATCAGGAACATAGCACCATGGAAGGCTGGTGTCCCAGGCAGTGGACAGGGAGAGCTCCTAAACGGAAGAAGGGACAGAGAGAGGTCCGGAAGGAAGAGTTCCAGAGAGGGGAAAGGGGCAGGAAAATGTCCCAGCTTAGCTAGATAGAGAGGAGCAGAGAAATAGCCTCCCAATGGGAAAAGGGCTGCGGGAAGCATACTTTCAGTAAAGAAGGCAGCTGGAAGTTGATGGGTGGGATTTTATGGCCTCGGACCTTCCCATTGTCTGTCCCTCACCCACTTGGATTCCAGGGCAGGGCGGTAAAATTCTAGCCGAGGACTCTATGGTGTGAGCGGTTGAGCAAAGGCCTTCCATTGTAGCAATCGTGTTCCTCTTGATATGGCCAAAGACCCGAATTCGTCCTATCAAGCTGGTGCCTGACCGTACATTCTGGAATCCAGGGGAATGGAAACTCAGGAGCTGAGGTTGAAACCCCATGAGGTAGGCCATTCTCGATGCTGTCTGAATCTGATCATTAAAGTGGATCAGGAGATGCCCTGAAGATCTAAGAAGGCAGCCGAAGGTTGGTGACTCCATGCTATGGGTCGCCGGGGCAAAGGTACCCCTTTGGATTGGTGGTGCTCTGTTGGTGTGGCTGAGGAGCTGAAGTTGTGCTTGTGAGTTGGTGTTTGAGTGCATACTCAGGAATCCAGGGGAATAGAATCTCGGGAGGTGTGATTGAAACCCTGAGAGGTGGGCTGTTCTTGATGCTGTGCGAGTTGGAGCGACCTTTGGAGAGAATTCCTGGGCTAGATCCTTGAAGATGAAGACTGGAATCATTCGTGAGAGAGACAGAGTTTAATTGTGATTAGTTGACTCACATGTTTACTGACATTTGGTGGGTTGTTGAGAAATCCATAGACTTTGACGTGGTCACATCTGTCATTTATTATGCAGTGTGGTGTGTTCGATGATAGTTTGTCTATTAATTCACATGCAACTCATATTAACTCTAAATATAAAAGTACAAGATAGATATCATAAATTGTTTTATCTTTCTGACCTTGTATAGTGAGGCAAGAAGGCAGCTCACCATCACCTTCTCAAGGGCAACTAAGGATGGGCAATAAATGCTGGCCAGCAAGTGACGCTTATGTCCCACGAATGAATAAAAATAAGTTTATGTTTGTTTGGTCCAAACCAGTTGAACATTGTGTCTTTATTCACTGAGTAAGTATCTTGAATCCCAAACATTGTCTACATTAAAATAGCTTCACAATACCAGGTTAAAGTCCAGCAGGTTTATTTGGAATCACAAGCTTTCAGAGCATTGCGCCTTCCATAATGAAGGAGCAGCGCTCCAAAAGCTCATCATTCCAAATAAACATGTTGGACTTTAACCTGGTGTTGTGAGACTTCTTACTGTGTCCACCCCAGTCCAATGCCAGCATCTCCACATCATACATTAAACAAAACATTATTGGTCCCTAACCAGATCTTACCCACAAATAGACAAATGACGAAATTAGGAGGATGTCATTTAGTTCCTCAAGCCTGTACCAACAGGAGGGTCTGGTCTAGGATCATTACATAATTGCACGCAAAGCAAAAACTCTTGACCAATGTTTTATTGTAAAGAACATAAGGAATGGGATAGACGAAGGCCATTCTGCCCCTCTTGTCCTGCAATTCCTCCTGTTGATCACGAGGAAATTAAGTATTTTTTGGAAGTTATTGGCTCTATGTATATCATAACCTGTTTCAACAGCTTTACTGACCTTCCTGCCATGTCCAGCATGACCTTTTCCTGTCAATTTGGTTTCATGTGCTGCTGTCTGGTTGCAAAGTAAAGACGTTGGGCTTCCCTGCCAATACCACGCACCATCATTCCTCCCCATCCCCACCCTGGGCTGGTAAAACTCTGCAGTTAAAGTTCATTATCTGGCTACATGAGCATGAGACTTAGTATCATAGGATCCTACAGTGCAGAATGAGGCCATTCGGCCCATCAAGTCTGCACTGACCACAACCCCACCCAGCCCTATTCCCATAACCCCAGTCATTTATCCCAGCTAGTCCCCCTGACACAATTTAGCACATAAACAGGGCACAAAGACACAAACTCAATTTACATGAATAATGATTGGAATGTGAGTCTTTACAACTAATCAAGTCTTAAAGGTACAGACAATGTGAGTGGAGGGAGCATTAAGCACAGGTTAAAGAGATGTGTATTGTCTCCAGACAGGACAGCTAGTGAGATTTTGCACATCCAGGCAGGTTGTGGGGGTTACCGATAGTGTGACATGAACCCAATATCCCGGTTGAGGCCATCCTCATGTGTGCGGAACCTGGCTATCAGTCTCTGCTCAGCGACTCTGCGTTGTTGTGTGTCGTGAAGGCCGCCTTGGAGAACGCTTACCCGGAGATCAGAGGCTGAATGCCTGTGACCGCTGAAGTGCTCCCCAACAGGAAGAGAACAGTCTTGCCTGGTGATTGTCGAGCGGTGTTCATTCATCCGTTGTCATAGCGTCTGCATGGTTTCCCCAATGTACCAGGCCTTGGGACATCCTTTCCTGCAGCGTAACAGGTAGACAACGTTGGCCGAGTTGCAAGAGTATGTACCGTGTACCTGGTGGATGGTGTTCTCGCGTGAGATGATGGCATCCGTGTTAATTATCTGGCACGTCTTGCAGAGGTTGCTGTGGCAGGGTTGTGTGGTGCCGTGGTCACTGTTCTCCTGAAGGCTGGGTAGTTTGTTGCGGACAATGGTCTGTTTGAGGTTGTGCGGTTGTTGAAGGCAAGAAATGGGGGTGTGGGGATGGCCTTGACGAGATGTTTGTCTTCATCAATGACATGTTGAAGGCTCCGGAGGAGATATCGTAGCCTCTCCGCTCCGGGGAAGTACTGGACAACGAAGGGTACTCTGTCCACCGTGATCAGAACTCCTGTGATCAGAACAAGAACTCCCACCCACCTGGCGAAGGGACAGCCTGTTCCGAAAGCTAGTGGCTTTTGCTACCAAATAAACCTGTTGGACTTTAACCTGGTGTTGTTAGACTTCTTACTGTGTTTACCCCAGTCCAACACCGGCATCTCCACATCACAATTTAGCACAGCCAATCCACCTATCCTGTACATCTTTAGACTGCGGGAAGAAACTGGAGAACCCGGAGGAAACACACGCAGACACGTGGAGAACGTGCAAACTCCGAACAGACAGTGACCCAAGCTAGGAATTGAACCCGGGTCCCTGGCACTGTGAGGCAGCAGTGCTAACCACTGTGCCATGATGCCGCCCTAGATTCTACTTCGGGACCTAGACTCCTGTTACAAGAATGGCTCGGAGATTACTCTTTGTCCTTCCTTGTGAGAACCAGTTAGCCTTTGTTTTGTGTCTCTTCACATTGGTACAGTATGGTCAAGGGTAAAAACCCATCTGACCTGGTTATACGGCATGTTTCTTTGTATGCCTGGACTATTGTGTGCAGTTTTGGTGTCCTTATCTGAGGAAGGATGTCCTTGGCAGGACAGCAAAGGTTTACCAGGCTGACTCTTGGGATGGCAGGTCTGTCATATGAGGAGAGACTAAGTTGGTTAGGATTATATTCACTGGAGTTCAGAAGAGCGACAGGGGACCTCATAGAAACTTATAAGATTCTTACAGGGTTAGACAGGGTAGATTCAGAAAGAATGCTCCCGATGGTGGGGGAGTCCAGACTAGGGGCATAGTTTGAGGATAAGGGATAAACCTTTTAGAACTGAGGTGAGGAGAAATTTCTTCCCCCAGAGGGTGGTGAATGTGTGGAATTCACTACCACACAATGTAGTTGAGGCCAAAATGTTGTCTGATTTCAAGAAGAAATTAGATATAGCTCTTGGGGCTAAAGGGATCAAGGGATATGGGGGGAAGTGAGGGGGTCAGGATATTGAATTTGATGATCAGCCATGACCAAAATGAATGGCGGAGGAGGCTTGAAGGGCCGAATGGCCTACTTCTGCTTCGGGTTCTATATTACCTATGAATCCATTGGGTTTCCATGATTGCCACATACTCACGCCTGCTTCTAGTTTCTATGTTTCTACAGCTGTTTTTTCTTCCTCATTTGGTTCATGGGCTGTTGGGAGTAAATGCCAATGTTGTGGGTATTAGACAAACAAGAGGGAAGACAGTGACATTGTGAGATGCAACACAATTCTTTAACATCAGAGACCGAGGCTAAAATATAACCTGATTAGAAGAAGCTCATTTTCCTGAGTTGGAGCAACTTCAGTTCTCAGTTACCATGAAACTGTCCTTTATAAATCTTAGTGCTGATCAAGGTGAAGGATATAAATCTTGGTGAAAAGAACTCTTCCATTACAGTCCTTCACAATACATCAACCTTCAGCAGTCCTGGATCAGCAGACGCAGCTCCCTCTGTTTCCCCCCGTCTCTAACAGCAGATAAACGATCTCTTACTGCACCGGTTATGAGATTTTATCCTCACTTTCCACCCTCTCTGAATGAGATTTAACTCGTGTCAAATTCCTCCATTGTTCAATTCAGTCTGAGGAGTGTATCCCTTCCTGGTGTTCCCGGGATTGCTGCTGCAGCTCCACCAATTGATTTAGGACCCAGTCCGGGTGCTCATCACCTGCCTGGTACTCTGCAGAATCGAGGGCTCCAGCAGCCCACCCAGCGCAAGTAACCTCCGATGTCCCTGTGTCCACCTACTGTGCACCAGATAGTGCACTGTGTGTTCACCAGACTGCGAACCCCAGGCCTAGGTCCCACTGCGGTGTGTGTATCTGTGCTGGTGGAGGATGTGGGTGAGCACTGTGACGGGTGTGCGTGAGCAGTTTAACGGTGTGGGTGAGCATTGTAACGGGTGTGGGTGAGCACTGTAACGGGTGTGGGCGAGCACTGTAACGGGTGTGGGCGAGCACTGTAATGGGTGTGGGCGAGCACTGTAATGGGTGTGGGCGAGCACTGTAATGGGTGTGGGCAAGCATTGTAACGGGTGTGGGCGAGCACTGTAATGGGTGTGGGCGAGTGCTGTAACGGATGCGGGCAAGTGCTGTAAAGGCTGTGGGTGAGTGCAGTAATGGGTGTGGGTGAGTGCTGTAATGGGTGTGGTGAGTACTGTAATGGGCGTGGGCCAGTGTTATAACATGTGGGCGAGCACTGTAACGGATGCGGGCAAGTGCTGTAACAGGTGTGGGTGAGTGCTGTAACGGGTGTGGCTGAGTGCTGTAACGAGTGTGGGTGAGTACTGTAACGGGTGTGGGTGAGCACTGTAACAGGTATGGGTGAGCGCTGTAACGGGTGTGGGTGAGTGCTGTAATGGGTGCAGGCAGGTGCTGTAATGGGTGCAGGCAGGCACTGTAACTGGTGCAGGTGGGCACTGCAACGGATGTGGGTGAGTTCTGTAACAGGTGTGGCCGAGCATTGTAATGGGTGTGGTGAGGACTGTAATGATGTGGGTGAGCGCTATAATGGGTGTGGGTGAGTGCTGTAATGGTGTGGCTGAGCACTGTAACAGGTGTGGGCAAGAGCTGTAACGGGTGCAGGCGGGCGCTGTAATGGGTTTTCAAATGTGCCGTCCTCATGTACCTCAGCCGAGGTGTCCTTGGCACTCCAGATGAGGGCCTGGCTTGCGGATGTCCTCGGGCACTTTCCAGAGGACGCTTGGAAGAGAGTAGAGAACATTAGTGCTTGGCAGAGCACGTGAAGTGAGGAAAAGCACTCAGAGTGTGGTTACCAATGGAATGAGCTGGTGCAGGATCCTCAGTTGGATGTGCGCTGCCCATTTCCCCATCAGCAGAGGTACGGTTCACTTCCCCCCCCCCCCCCTCCCCCCAACCTGCACAATGCCACACTCCTCAAAGGGAGTGAGGACTCAGATGTCCGTCACTCCATCCCAGCTCTGGGAGCTCTCCCTGCTGCTGGGCGTGAACGTGTCCTGAATGAAGACAGGTGTAGAGAATGTGAGAAGAGTGCATGCCAATGGAAGTGATAAGGATGCCCGTCATGTGTGTGTGTGTGTGTGTGTGTGTGTGGTGAGTGGAGCCATGGGCGGGATGAGCACGAGAGGATTTGAAGCTGATGGAGATGTGAGGGTGTGTGTGAGTGAGCGGTAATGTCCCTTTAGCCTGCTGTATGAGAGGCCAATGTGACTGTGTGACGGGCTGGTGAGCCTGTGTGTTAAAAGTAATGAAATGATGAACTTACCCTGATGGCCGAAATCATTCATCCCCTTCCCCGCATTGTGTGGCAGACTGTCCTCTGAGTTCTCCACCTCACTTTCACCTTTACCGCTGCCTCCCATGCCACAGTGGGGAGGTTGGTGTACCTATGGCTGGGTTGGGGGTAGAGGACATCATGGCAGGCCTCAACTGCGTCCAGCAGGTGGTTCAGGGAGGTGTCACTAAATTTGGGTGCCGAGGTCATGTTCAGTTCTGGTCTGCAGACACGAAGGGGACTGTGCTCTGGTGCTGTTCAAACATGTGCCCGCGGTGAGGAAGTGGTGAGCTCACGGTGTGATAGGTGAATCTGAGTCCACCCGCCAATATTCCGGCATGTTTCCCGAGTGTGCAGGTTAAATGAGCACAAAGCTGCCATTGCTGCCAGCGGGAATAGTGCCGTTTCTCACGTCCACTGCAGCGGTTTGTGCGCAGAATAGAAAATTCCACCTGCGGCGTCTTGGCAAAAATTGTTTTAACCCTGAGAGTTGTAACTGTCAGGGACAGAAAAATGACAGGTTTTTTTCGTAAGTTTTCAAAGAAAGATCATAGGCGCGATCTTACCTGCCGTTCACGCCACGCTCCCACTGCAGCGAGGTCGGAGAATTTAGCGGCCAGCCGAATCTCCGTTCACTGCGGCAGGATGGGAAAAATCCCGCTGGCGTGAACGGTGATAAGATTCCAGCCAATATTTATTGTTCCACACCTGAATATATGAAACCGCATCCATCTTTTTCCGTTGGGATAAAGATACAAAAGTCTGAGGACACGGGTCAACCGTCTCAAAAACAGCTTCTTCCCTGCTGCTTTTGAATGGACCTATCTTGCATTAAGTTGATCTTTCTCGACACTCTAGCTGTGACTGTAACACTACATTCTGCACTCTCTGCTTTCCTTCTCTATGAACGGTATGCTTTGTCTGTATAGCACGCAAGAAACAATGCTTTTCACTGTATACTAATACATGTGACAATAATAAATCAAATCAAATCAAATCAAATCAGCTCTTCTGAGGATGAACATAGCACATGTAATTGAAGTGATACTGAGTGACCATAGCATGTAATCTGACCTAGCGATGCCTGATGCTGACCATGTTGACAAAAGATAGGAAAATAACATTAAAGCACACACAGATGCATCACAGAAACACGTATGTACATACGCAAATGTACAAATGAGAATCATAGAAACCCTACAGTGCAGAAGGAGGCCATTTGGCCCATCGAATCTGCACTGACAACAATCCACCCAGGCCCTATTCCCGTAACCCCACATATTTACCCTGCTAATCCCTCTAACCTACGCACCCTGGGACACTAAGGGGCAATTTAGCATGGCCAATGCACCTAACTTGCACATCTTAGGAGTGTGGGAGGAAACTGGAGCACTCGAAGGAAATTCACACAGACACGTGGAGAACGTGCAAACTCCACACAGACAGTGACCCAAGCCGGGAATCAAACCCAGGTCCCTGGTGCTGTGAGTCAGCCATGCTAACCACTGTGCCACCGTGCCAAAGACAGTCTAAATCTGAAAGATGCCACTGCCAATGCCCCAAGACTCACTGATCATAATCTCGCTCGAGTTAAAGCAATACTGCAGGTTAACCCTGTTTGAAAGCGGGATCGGGATATTAAATTTCATGATCAGCCATGATCAAAATGAATGGCAGAGCAGGCTCGAAGGGCCGAATGGCCTCCTCCTGCTTCTAGTTTCTATATTACCTATGAATCCATTGGGTTTCCTTGATTGCCACACACTCACAATAATAATGTCAGAATTTAATAACATTTACTAAACTTGACACCACACAATATAGCAAAAACACTATAAAATACATAAATGTCATTACACTGAAAAAGCTTAAGTTTTTTTCCTCTTCATTTGACCTCACTTTGGTTCTAATTATTTCTGGCAGTGATAACACTTTAACTACTAGATAAGAAGCATTTGAAATAATATTGGGTAAGACTTTTAGCATGTTCCTTGTGTGTGGTATGTCAGATATTCAAAACAGTGTTTAAAATGTTCATCATATGTTGCTAAGTTAGACACAACACGTAAACCTTTGACTCCATATGCTCTTAATCCTCTCAGAAATAATAAGATTTCAATTCCCATGATGTAAAAAGATAACAGTTTTGTGCTGTTTTGCCCGAGCCTGCAGTAAACGGTGCATATTTAGTAAAAAGAATGATAAAAATCTAGGTTAAAAAACTCTTCAACAGCATGTTCTGTCCAGAAAAAGTGATATCTATAATTAGAGGTGGGATGTTTAAAGTACTGCTGTTTAAAATTAAAGCCTGTGTTATATTATTGGCTGGGACTTGACAGAGGTGGTCCCAAGCACCAGCTGAAAGGTTGGGAAGAGGTCAACTCCATCAGCCTTGGAAGCCACAGACCAATTTGACAATTTGACAGGTGATCAATTGCTTGAAATCGTGTCTTTGCGCAACCCCCCCCGCCCCCCCCCCCCCCCCCCCCACCCGCCGAGGTAGGATGCCCTTGGCCAGTAGTTCTTCAGTCCCAGTAGCCCACTGGGAGCAGTGGTCAATGCCACACTCCCCCAAGCCAGTGACTGTGGAATAAAAGCAAAAAATGCTAGAAATACTTGGCCGGTCAGGCAGCGTACGTGGAGAGAGAAATAACATTAGTTCACAGATCATAGATTATCATAGAGGTTTATAGCATGGAAACAGGCCCTTCGGCCCAACTTGACCATGTTGCTCTTTTTTTTTAAAAACCCCTAAGCTAGTCCCAATTGCCCGCATTTGGCCCATGTCCCTCTATACCCATCTTACCCATGTAACTGTCTAAATGCTTTTTAAAAGACAAAATTGTACCCGCCTCTACTACTACCTCTGGCAGCTTGTTCCAGACACTCACCACCCTCTGTGTGAAAAAATTGCCTACCTGGACCCTTTTGTATCTCTCGCCTCTCACCTTAAACCTATGCCCTCTAGTTTTAGACTGCCCTACCTTTGGGAAACGATATTGACTATCTAACTGATCTATGCCCCTCATTATTTTATAGACCTCCATGAGATCACCCCACAGCCTTCTATGCTCCAGAGAAAAAAGTCCCAGTCTATCAAGCCTCTCCTTATAACTCAAACCATCAAGTCCCGGTAGCATCCGAGTAAATCTTTTCTGCATTCTTTCTAGTTTAATAATATTCTTTCTACAATAGGGTGACCAGAATTGCACACAGTATTCCAAGTGTGGCCTTACCAATGTCTTGTACAACTTCAACAAGACATCCCAACTCCTGTATTCTGACCAATGAAACCAAGCATGCTGAATGCCTTTTTCACCACTCTGTCCACCTGTGACTCCACTTTCAAGGAGCTATGAACATGTACCCCTAGATCTCTTTGTTCTGTAACTCTCCCCAATGCCCTACCATTAACTCTACCGATTGCCCTGGTTCAATCTACCAAAATGCATCACCTCGCATTTGTCTAAATTAAACTCCATCTGCCATTCGTCAGCCCACTGGCCCAATTGATCAAGATCCCATTGCAATCGGAGATAACCTTCTTCACTGTCCACTATGCCACCAATCCGATCAGGGCCAGTGTGATCTCCTGGACTCGTTTCGATCGCCTCAGGGGGTCGGAGAGGAATTTCCCAGATTTTTTTTCCCCATATTGGCCCTGGGGTTTTCACTCTGGGTTTTCGCCTCTCCCTGGAGATCACATGGTCTGGAATGGGGGGGTGGGGGTGAGCTAATAGGTTGTGATGAACAAAGCATCGTAGCTGTGAGGGACAGCTCGGTGGATAGGATATTAGTATGTAGATAGGCTGGAAAATTGGGCGGGGATCCTGGATTCAGGATTCAATCCTGGACCGGGGAGCGGCGTGGGCTTGGAGGGCCGAAGGGCCTGTTCCTGTGCTGTATTGTTCTTTGTTTGTTCAATCTTGGTGTCATCTGCAAAATGCCTCCTATATTCTCATCCAAATCATTAATATAAATGACAAGTAACAGTGGATCCAGCACCGATCCCTGAGGCACACCGCTGGTCACAGTTCTTCAGATCAATGATGATCCTTCATCAGAATGAGGGTGGAGCAGACCTAGAGCACAGGTAAATGGGATTGCGGCTTGCATCAGTGAGTGAGGGTGGGGGCTGGTGGGGGGGCCAATCGCGAGGGAAAGGTGTGGTCTTCCAGCAAAGGGAGTCCTTGCTGATGGTGTGGCTCTCGATGAGCCACAGGAGGTACACGCCCCACTGAGCCCGCAGGGAGTTAACCAGGTTTTATTCAATTGACCTATGGTGAAGTGGATTGCCCAACCCTGTGACCTGCCCAGTCACTGGAAAAACACCAGGAGAGGTGGGATGATGACAGGCATATCATCCTTGCCATCCCACCTAATTTTATTCCCTTCCACCAGTCTCCCAGCCTGTCCCCAGGGCCGAGGAGTGTGGGTGGTGGCGTAAAGTCCCGGTTGTTATTTTGAAGTATTTCATCCAATGATATTTTTATATCTCAAGGCGGTTAAGAAGGCATATGGAATACTTGCCTTTATTCGCCGAGATATAGAATATAAGAGCAGGGAGGTTATGATGCAGCTGTATAAAATGCTCATTAGGCCACAGCTAGAGTTCTGTGGCCAGTTCTGGTCACCCCACCATAGGAAAGGTGTGTTTGTACCAGAAAGGGTGCAGAGGAGATTCACCAGGATGTTGCCTGGGTTTGGAGCATTTCAGCTATGAATAGAGGCTGGTTAGGCTGGAGAGAAGGCTGACACCTGATTGAGGTGTATATAATTATGAGAGACAGAGATAGTGATGCTACATTCTGCACCCCCTCCTTTCCTTCTCCCCTATGTACTCTATGAATGATATGGAGCCCGGCATTGGACTAGGCAGTGGACGGGGGGTGGAGAGGGTTGTGGTTTGTGTGGAGGGCCCAGTAAGAAGTCTCACAACACCAGGTTAAAGTCCAACAAGTTTATTTGGAATCACGAGCTTTTGGAGCGCTGCTCCTTCATAGAAAGAAATCATAGAAATCATAGAAACCCTACAGTGCAGAAGGAGGCCATTCGGCCCATCGAGTCTGCACCGACCACAATCCCACCCAGGCCCTACCCCCACATATTTACCCGCTAATCCCACTAACCTACGCATCACAGGACTCTAAGGAGCAATTTTTAACCTGGCCAATCAACCTAACCCGCACATCTTTGGACTGTGGGAGGAAACCGGAGCACCCGGAGGAAACCCACGCAGACACGAGGAGAATGTGCAAACTCCACACAGACAGTGACCCGAGCCGGGAATCGAACCCGGGACCCTGGAGCTGTGAAGCAGCAGTGCTAACGGCTGCGGAAAGGCACTTCGAGGGGGATCTGCACACTGAGGTAATATGGGCTGAGGTTAGAAATAGGAAAGGAGCGGTCACGTTGTTAGGAGTTTACTATAGGCCCCCAAATAGTAATAGAGATGTGGAGGAAGAAATTGCTAAGCAGATTATGGATATGTGTGGGGGTCACAGGGTAGTTGTCATGGGGGACTTTAACTTTCCAAATACTGATTGGAACCTTTGTAGGTCAAATAGTTCGGATGGGGCAGTTTTTGTGCAGTGTGTGCAGGAGGGTTTCCTGACACAATATGTGGATAGGCCGACAAGAGGTGAGGCCACATTGGATTTGGTACTGGGAAATGAACCGGGCCAAGTGTTAGATTTGGTTGTGGGAGAGCACTTTGGAGATAGTGACCACAATTCGGTGTCTTTTGTTATTGCAATGGAGAGGGATAGGGCCGTACGGCAGGGCAAGGTTTACAATTGGGGGAGAGGTAATTATGATGCGATTAGGCAAGAATTAGGGGCATAAGTTGGGAACAGAAACTGTCAGAGAAAGGAACTAATGAAAAGTGGAACTTTTTCAAGGAACAAATACTGGATGTCCTTGATAGGTATGTCCCTGTCAGGCAGGGAGGAAATGGCTGAGTGAGGGAACCATGGTTCACGAAAGAGGTGGAATGTCTTGTGAAAAGGAAGAGGGAAGCTTATGTAGGGATGAGGAAACAAGGTTCAGATGGCTCGATTGAGGGTTACAAGTTAGCAAGGAATGAGCTGAAAAAGGGGCTTAGGAGAGCTAGGAGGTGACACGAGAAGTCCTTGGTGGGTCGGATCAAGGAAAACCCCAAGGCTTTTTACTCTTATGTGAGGAATAAAAGAATGACCAGGGTGAGGTTAGGGCCAGTCAAGGACAGTAGTGGGAACTTGTGTATGGAGTCAGTAGAGATAGGTGAGGTGATGAATGAATACTTTTCTTCAGTGTTCACCAAGGAGAGGGGCCATGTTTTTGAGGAAGAGAAGGTGTTACAGGCTAATAGGCTGGAGGAAATAGATGTTCAGAGGGAGGATGTCCTGGCAGTTTTGAATAAACTGAAGGTCGATAAGTCCCCTGGGCCTGATGAAATGTATCCTAGGATTCTTTGGGAGGCAAGGGATGAGATTGCAGAGCCTTTGGCTTTGATCTTTGGGTCCTCGCTGTCCACGGGGATGGTGCCAGAGGACTGGAGAATGGCGAATGTTGTTCCTCTGTTTAAGAAAGGGAATAGAAATGACTCTGGTAATTATAGACCGGTTAGTCTTACTTTGGTGGTTGGTAAATTGATGGAAAAGGTCCTTAGAGATGGGATTTACGACCATTTAGAAAGATGCGGATTAAACCGGGATAGTCAGCACGGATTCGTGAAGGGCAAGTCGTGCCTCACAAATTTGATAGAATTTTTTGAGGTGGTAACTATGTGTGTTGATGAAGGTAGGGCAGTTGATGTCATATACATGGATTTTAGTAAGGCGTTTGATAAAGTCCTCCATGGTCGGCTTATGATGAAAGTGAGGAGGTGTGGGATAGAGGGAAAGTTGGCCGATTGGATAGGTAACTGGCTGTCTGATCGAAGACAGAGGGTGGTGGTGGATGGAAAATTTTCGGATTGGAGGCAGGTTGCTAGCGGAGTGCCGCAGGGATCAGTGCTTGGTCCTCTGCTATTTGTGAATTTTATTAATGACTTAGAGGAGGGGGCTGAAGGGTGGATCAGTAAATTTGCTGATGACACCAAGATTGGTGGAGTAGTGGATGAGGTGGAGGGCTGTTGTAGGCTGCAAAGAGACATAGATAGGATGCAAAGCTGGGCTGAAAAATGGCAAATGGAGTTTAACCCTGATAAATGTGAGGTGATTCATTTTGGTAGGACTAATTTAAATGTGGATTACAGGGTCAAAGGTAGGGTTCTGAAGACTGTGGAGGAACAGAGAGATCTTGGGGTCCATATCCACAGATCTCTAAAGGTTGCCACTCAAGTGGATAGAGCTGTGAAGAAGGCCTATAGTGTGTTAGCTTTTATTAACAGGGGGTTGGAGTTTAAGAGCCGTGGGGTTATGCTGCAACTGTACAGGACCTTGGTGAGACCACATTTGGAATATTGTGTGCAGTTCTGGTCACCTCACTGTAGGAAGGATGTGGAAGCGCTGGAAAGAGTGCAGAGGAGATTTACCAGGATGCTGCCTGGTTTGGAGGGTAGGTCTTATGAGGAAAGGTTGAGGGAACTAGGGCTGTTCTCTCTGGAGCGGAGGAGGCTGAGGGGAGACTTAATAGAGGTTTATAAAATGATGAAGGGGATTGATAGAGTGAACGTTCAAAGACTATTTCCTCGGGTGGATGGAGCTATTACAAGGGGGCATAACTATAGGGTTCGTGGTGGGAGATACAGGAAGGATATCAGAGGTAGGTTCTTTACGCAGAGAGTGGTTGGGGTGTGGAATGGACTGCCTGCAGTGATAGTGGAGTCAGACACTTTAGGAATATTTCAGCGGTTATTGGATAGGCACATGGAGCACACCAGGATGATAGGGAGTGGGATAGCTTGATCTTGGTTTCAGATGAAGGTCGGCACAACATCGTGGGCCGAAGGGCCTGTTCTGTGCTGTACTGTTCTATGTTCTATGTTCTAACCACTGTGCTACCGTGCCGCCCCTACCACTGTGCTACCGTTCCGCCCCTCAGGTGATCCACTCACCTGCTGAAGGGGCAGTGCTCCGAAAGCTCGTGATTCCAAATAAACCTGTTGGACTTTAACCTGGTGTTGTGAGACTTCTTACTGTACTCCATCAATGGTATGCTTTGTCCGTATAGCATGTAAGAAACAATACTTCTCACTGTATCCCAATACATGTCAAAAAGATAGGGTAGACAGGAACCCTTTTCCCCTTAGTAGAGGGGTCAATAACCAGGGGGTATAGATTTAAGATAAGGGGTAGGTGATTTAGAGGGAATTTGAGGAAAAGTCTTTTTACCCAGAGGATGGTGGGAATCCACTGTCTGAAAGTGTGGTAGAGGTGGGAACCCTCACAACATTTAAGAAGAATTTAGATGAGCTTTTGAAACTCCACAGTTTCGACATGTCTGGTCAGTCCAGCTTTTGCGTTTGTTTTCAGGTGTGAACATTTTTCACTTTTCCCCCAGTTAGTCTCAAAATGTGCCTCCCCGTCCCCATTGAAATCGAAGCCACCGAGGTTTGTTGTTGGGCAGAATTCAGATCACAAAATCCTCTTCAATTCTCCATTTTACCTTGAGTTAAAGAGGCAATCCCCCAAAATAATTACCTCACATTTAACAGTACAAAGATCTTGTATATTCAATGTTCCATTCAAAATACATGCTCTAAGGTTGCACTTTACGGACATTCGCATTTGACGTTCATTTGTTTGCTATTTTAAAGTTTGAAATAAATGGGTAAGCGCTAAAAAAGCAAACAAAGGAAGTTGAAATGCTCACATTGATACCAGTGTTTCTAAGTTCTGAACTTGAGTGTTTCAATCTGTCTGTATTCTTATACTAGTAACAATGTAAGTTATACATGTGCATGGCCAGAGTTTCGTGCATCATAGAATCCCTACAGTGCAGAAGGAGGCCATTTGGCCCGTCAAGTCTGCACCGACCACAATCCCACCCAGGTCCTATTCCCATAACCCCATTTACCCTGCTAGACCCCCTGACACTAAGGGTCAACTTAGCATGGCCAATCAACCTAACCTGCACATCTTTGGACTGTGGGAGGAAACCGGGGCACCCGGAGGAAACCCACGCAGACACGGGGCGAATGTGCAAACTCCACACAGACAGTGACCCGAGGCCAGGAATTGAACCTGTGTCCCTGGCGCTGTGAGGCAGCAGTGTTAACCACTGTGCCACCGTGCCGCCCGTGCATGTCAGGCGTGCGTGATCGGTAGGGCTGGAATTGGATATGAAATGTGCTTCCACCCGCTGTTGCAACTGAAACGTGATTTCATGCTGACTGACCAGTTCATTGACAGCTGGCACAAAACACACACTGAAAGGGGCTCAGCGCTGCGGGGGCAGGGGGCAGCATTCCAATTTAAAGCACAATCCCACAGACATACACCATTCTTCAGCATTGGTTAACACAAAAACAAGTCTGCTCACGCGATGCCGGATTTCCAGCGCTTTAACACGTCTGGATAGCGAGGCAGCTGGCGGTTTTCAGAGCAGGACCGGGCGTCAAGAGAAGCAAGGGTGTGGGCGGCCATTTCCACCAAGCTCCTTGAAGGCTGACAGCTGCTGTGGAGCTGCCTCAGGGGGAACTGCCCTATTGTTCTAATGAAATCTGCATAATTATCACCGCAAACTCTCTCTGTAATGCAAATTCAAACAACTGACAGCAGAGCTCATTACACCTCAACCCTCAGACATCTGCTTTTCTTCAATTCTATCCCTTTTCTCCTGCCCCTAAAAACATGAAAGCTGCCTGGCCAATGGACCCGTCCACCAACTATAAAAACACCTGGGCCACGTAAACTCTCTAATAATTGCCTTCTTCATTACCTGTTCAATTGTCGGTGGGCGCGCTTCAAACCCCTGCACGCACCCGCCAACAGTAACGTTGCGCGCAAACACATGAATGTCAGGATGTGCGCCCGATGTCTTCTCATGTGGTTTTGGGTCAGGTGTGCACCTGCTCATTCAAAGTAAAATTCTGGCCCATGTTGTATATGCACACACACACACGCATATATACATGCAAACCAGCCTCCCAACCATTGACTCTGTCTACACTTGCCGCTGCCTTGGAAAAGCAGCCAGCATAATCAAGCAACCCCGGACATACTCTCTTCCACCTTCTGAAATTCTGAGATCACGTACCAACCGACTCAAGAACAGCTTCTTTCCTGCTGCCATCAGACTTTTGAATGGATCTACCCTGTATTGAGCTGATTTTTCTCTGCAACTCTAGCTATGACTGTAGCACTACATTCTTCACTCTCTCCTTTCCTTCTCCCCTATGTACTCTATGTACAGTGTGCTTTATCTGTATAGCTTGCAAGAAACAATACTTTTCACTGTGTCCCAATACATGTGACAATAATAAATCAAATCAAATATATAACTTCATGTTATATTCATAAAGATTTTTTTACAGGTTAATCTAGCTGAAAACAAAATAATTATAATATGGGCTCATTTTATCTGAATAATAATTAATGCTCTTGATTATTATATGATGAAATTTTTCAGCAAAACTTTCTTGAAGTACAGTTTACATTTTGTAAATTATGTTGCAGTATATATAGGACGTACTGACCATACAAGAGATGTACACTTCCAGGTCCAGGAACATGTGTCCATGACTGAGATGTATACCAAAACACAGCTGCTGCATCTGTCCATAACAGATAGACAAAATAGCACCGGTACCTCCGTCCATAGCACAGCTTCCCCATGATCTCATATATCAACCCTGCCACTATGATGGACTCACAAGGTGGCAAGCTGTATCACAGCTGACATTACAAACTAAATGGGACTTCAGCACCGGATGCTTATCCCGCATTTTGCTCTGTGTTGGATCATAGTTTGAGGCAAGTCAGTCATGTTTGGTAAGACAGACTACATTTAAAATTCAGTGAAGTTGGAATGAGCATTTGCTTAACTCTAACCAATGAACTGGGGAGCACCTTAAAACATGCTTGCTTTCAAAGCAGAACGTCAGCATCAAATTTGTAGGGGAAAATAACGTGCTTGCCTTTTTAGCAGGTGTGTAAGTAAGAGTTCAGTAAGAAGTCTCACAACAACAGGTTCAAGTCCAACAGGTGTATTTGGAATCACGAGCTTTCGGAGTGCTGCTCCTTCATCACTCACCTGATGAAGGAGCAATGCTCCGAAAGCTCGTGATTCCAAATAAACCCGTTGGACTTTAACCTGGTGTTGTGAGACTTCTTACTGTGCCTACCCCAGTCCAATGCTGGCATCTCTACATCGTAAGTAAGAGTTGTAACTTGAGAACAGTTCCTGTGATACAAAGTGAGCCCACCCTATTTGTTTGCAGTCTCTGCCTTGTTACATTCCATGGTGAATCCAAGTCTCCAAATGACAAAAAACAAACACTTGTTGATGGCTGCTGGTCTTTTCCAAATGATTGAAGGCTTGTGGCTAACCAGGAAAGTAGAGAGAAAAAATGGCGGCTGAAACAGCGGGTAGGGTTTTCCAGCCCATCCTGCCAGTGGGATCTTCCAGTCCTGCTGGAGGCGACCCCTCCCGCCCACAGTGAGCCATACAAAATACCACAGACGTCGGCAGAAAAAGCCGCTGCAGGGGAACTGGAAATCCCACCCAATATCTTTGTGCATAAAATCAGTGAATCGTACAGCAGGGAAGGAGGCTATACGGCCCGTCGTGCTGGTGAAGCTCTTCAAAAGAGTTGTTTGCACATTGCTGGTGTCTGCAGGCAGCAAGGAAAGACCTATTACCTTATCATTTCATGGAGATAGCAGCACGCACCTTACTGTTTAGCTATTCAGTCTGCACCGTAATGCACAGGGACACTGTTGCTGCATTACTGGTCGCCTCATTTCTGGTAAGTATAAATAAAAGAACACAATAAGATTTTTTTCTTAATCTACTGGGAATCAGTTCAGAACTGGAAATCCTAAACTTGGGTGATTGGTTCTACTTTGACACTGAGAAAGTCTTGGTGATGGGCCTTTACCCAGCGTTTTAAAGGTTAAAAAGAGCAGGATGCAAAACAAGAAAAATTCCAAAAGTAATGCTTTGACATTAAGCTTGGGTTAAAAAAGTTTCTGTCCAACCTCATATGCACAACACAAGCCTCAAATCTTTCATACAGTAACACAGTAGATCGGCATCATAGAATACAATCATGTCTTGTTCTTCGCATTAAAAAAAATATTCTTTTATTCATTCATGGGCATTGCTGGCTGGCCAGCATTTATTGCCCATCCCTAGTTGCCCTTGTTCAGAGGGCATTTGAGAGTCAACT
This sequence comes from Mustelus asterias, assembly GCF_964213995.1. Lineage (NCBI taxonomy): Eukaryota > Metazoa > Chordata > Chondrichthyes > Carcharhiniformes > Triakidae > Mustelus > Mustelus asterias. The sequence continues at coordinate 103,124,702 of NC_135810.1, read as the reverse complement.
ACATTGCTGTGGCTCTGGAGTCACATGTAGGCCAGACAGGGTAAGGACTTCCTTCCCTAAAAGACGTTAGTGAACCGGATAGATTTTCCTGACAATCGACAATGGTTTCATGGTCATCAGTAGATTCTTAATATTTTTATTGAATTCAAATTCCATCAACTGCCGTGATGGGATAAATGCATTTGTTTTAAAGGCAAGATTTACAAATTGCCAAGTTTCCAACCTCACCTCATAGAACAGTTGATGGTAAATCCACTCCCCGCTCTGGCAGCCTGCCCCACTGCAATTTAACACCCAGAGGACTTTATGTGGCTGTGGGGGAGACTTTGGCCCATTTCTGGGGTGGAAGTTCCGCTTCTGGTGGGTGTCATCCAATCAATTGGATCAAATGGTTAAGTGGTGAGGCTTTCAGTGGGGCTAGTTGAGGAGGCACAGACCAGGGGGGAAGGGAAATCGCAGTGGGGGTAGTTAGGTGGAGGGGACCTATCCATTTCTTGGGAAATACCTTGTGACATTCAGAAGCGAATCTCGCTGGTACTAAAATGGCAGTGTGCAAACATAAATGGATTGCTGGCTTCAGCAGATGGAGTATTGAGTATTAAATTGCCCGGGTAGATCCTGAGCCACTTTTCAGGGATTTAGATAGTCTGAAGTGGGGGGGGCGGTTCTGTCTGTGCATTATCCAAGAGCCTTGACATTTCATCAAGAAGGGGATTAAACATCCCTGCAAAAACACAGAATCATCCCAAAATCAGGAGAAGCCCAGGAATGTGGATCTTGGTGGCGGAAAACACTGAGCTCTCACCAGAGGCACTAGAATGCTCAATTAAGGACAATTTGAATTTTGGAAATTGGAAGAATGTGCATGAGGAGTGATTAATCATATGGCATCCGCACTAATAGTTTAGCTCGCTGCTTAGCTGAGGCAGTGTGGTTGATAAATATTTAGTCTAGCCTTATATTCAATTACAGCTTTCGACGTGGATTCAGACAAAAAGTGAACTTCTAACCCTGAACCAATTTTAAAATCCCTATTATGTATGTTATTGTTTTGGACCTGACTTGAGGATCAGTTAAACAGAGCTGTTGTGAATCGTCGGACTTTTAAGCAGTGATTAAAAAAAATAATGAAATACCCGTCGCATCTCCAGTTTTCCTGAAAAAGCATTTTGAATCAGATCGATGTGAATGACGAGGGAGGGGAGGGGAGGGGATGGTATAAAGTTCAGACCGGCCCAAAATGAAAACGAAGATTTCCTGTTTGAGATGGAGCTGCGCTGGCCCTGAATGGTAAACTGCGCCCGTTAAAATAATCAAGCGTCAGCCCCTTGCTTGGATCAGCACCAGTTGCCATTGATCTGCGAGCACAATGGCAAAGGTTTAGAACAGTGTTAGTGTTGTTAAAATCAGAGTTGGTCAGCAGTTAGATCGAAAAGACCTCACAGGGGTTTAATGTTACCCACAGCAGTTTGGGTGACCTTGTGGTAACATAATGTTTAAATATCGGATTTCGGGGAAACACAAAGATTAAATCACATTCTGCAGAAAGTAAAACTGGCTTTTACCCTTCAGCTGCACGTGTCTGTTCATTATGTATATCAATATAAACAGTACTTGTTGAAATTTATACCTACATGTACATCACCATGCCAAAAGCAATAAAACCTTATATTAAAAATATGTCATTCAGAATTATGGTTACAATCTTGTGCATATCATTTTGTCTCTCACTTTTTAACTTTAAAAAAAAATCATCAGGCTATTTCTTATTATCTTGCATGTCAAACTGTTTTCAATTTATTTGGAAATTCATAGAATCTCTACAGTGCAGAAGGAGGCCATTTGGCCCATCAAGCCTGCACTGACTCTCCGACAGAGCATCCCACCCAGGTCCTATTAATCCCCCATATTTCATAGAATCACAGAATCCCTACAGTGCAGAAGGAGGCCATTTGGCCCATCGGGTCTGCACCGACAACAATCCCACCCAGGCCCTATCCCCGTAAACCCACGTATTTACCCTGCTGGTTCCCCTGACACTAAGGGGCAATTTAAGCATGGCTAATCAACCTATCCTGCTCTGGTTTCCTCCCACAGTTCAAAGATGCGCCAGTTAGGTGGATTGGCCATTCTAAATTGCCCCTTAGTGTCAGGGGGACTAGCTAGGGTAAATGCATGGGGTTATGGGAGTGGGGCCTGGGTGGGATTATGGTCGGTGCAGACTCGATGGGCCAAATGGTCTCCTTCTGCACTGTAGGGATTCTATGATTCTATGATCTTTGGAGTGTGGGAGGAAACTGGAGCACCTGGAGGAAACCCACACAGACACGGGGAGAACATGCAAACTCCACACAGACAGTGACCCGAGGCCGGAATTGAACGCAGGTCGCTGGTGCTGTGAGGCAGCAGTGCTAACCACTGTGCCACCGTGCCGCTCAAAATGCTTTGCTGCCAACAAAGTACTTTTGATAATTTGTTCCATTTCAAGTAACGTTTGAAGCTGCGCTTTTCTCTCTCGCTCTCTATCTGGGAGTGTCATATCCCAGCATTCCACAACTAACCTGAAATTAAAATACAATCCAAGTTATTAGGGAAGCAAAAGTGCTGCAGATGCTGAAAATCTGAAATAAAAGAACTCGAAGTAGTCAGCAGGTCTGACAGCATTTGGGAACAGAGAAACAGGAAGAGCATCAGACCGATGACCTTTCATCAGTTTTGGACCCCAATGGGACGCTGTTTCTCTCTCCACCGAGACTAATGCAGTGAACTTTCAGCAGTTTCTAGTTTATTCTTTCATTACTTCCTTCAGTGTGGATTTTCCAATGGTTTATCACTATTATCTTTCCTCCAATCAAATTTTTGTCTTTACAGCATGACGCGCGATATAACTCACGAGGCTACAGATGCTCGAGGAAATAAAGGCTTTTGTTGACTACTACAATAGAGCTATCATATATAATACACGATCCCAGACTGAGGGGTCCCAGACAGAGCAGTGACCTTTATCCCTCTCCCAGGAGGCGGAGCCCGACTGGGATGTACCATAATAACTATAATACAGGTAGACCAGCCCAACCCTAACCCCAACAGTAACATGTAGAACAACCCAACCCTAATCCCAACAGCAACATATATACAGACTCATAGTACTGGCCAGACCCTGGCTCAGTACTACCTGGTGGGAACCAACGATGGTTCACCACACAGCATTCCCTGCAACGTTGATTCCAAATGAGCTTTTATAGCATCATTTCAATGCAAAGATGTTATGTCATTAAGAAGCTTTACTGAGAAGGGAAGCAAATGGGGCAACACGGTGGCACAGTGTTAGCATTGCTGCGTCACAGTGCCAGGATCCCAGGTTCAATTCCGGCCTCGGGTCACAATCTGTGTGGAGACTGCATGTTCTCCCCGTGTCTGCATGGCTTTCTTCCCAGTGAACAAAGAACAAAGAAAATTACAGCACAGGAACAGGCCCTTCGGCCCTCCAAGCCTGCACCAACCATGCTGCCCGACTGAACTAAAACCCCCTACCCTTCCGGGGACCATATCCCTCTATTCCCATCCTATTCATGTATTTGTCAAGACGCCCCTTAAAAGTCACTATCGTACCCGCTTCCACTACCTCCCCCGGCAACGGGTTCCGGGCACCCACCACTCTCTGTGTAAAAAATCTGCTTCGTACATCTCCCTTAAACCTTGCCCCTCGCACCTTAAACCTGTGCCCCCTAGTAACTGACTCTTCCACCCTGGGAAAAAACTTCTGACTATCCACTCTGTCCATGCCTCTCATAGTGCTCCAGTTTCCTCCCACAATCCAAAGATGTGCGGGGTTAGGTCAATTGGCCATTGATCCTAGTGTCAGGGGATTAGCTGGGTAAATACATGGGGTTAAAGGAGTAGGGTGTGGCTGGGATTGTGGTCGGTACAGATGCGATGAGTCAAATGGCCTCTTTCTGTACTGTAGGGATTCTGTGGGATTCTATGAATATCTGTAAAGGCAGTGTGATGAAGCAGTGTCCTGAATGCGATACATTTATTGCTTTATTATTAACAAGCTCTGGTGATTTGGTACTTCTGTTTGCTCATTTCACAGATCACAGAATTGTTATGGTGCAGAAGGAGGCCATTCGGCCCACAGTGACTGCACCGCCTCTTGCATTATGACTTAGTGCCATTCTCCTGCCTTCCCCCCCGCCCCCCCGTACCCCTGAACATTGTTTCTTGTCATGTACTGTTCTATGTTCTATGTTCTGTAATCATCTAATGCCCTCTTGAATACCCCGATTGACCATAACTCTCGGCTTTCTATTGTTCAGCCAATTTTGTATCCACGTTGCTCTGTTTCCTTTAGTCCATGAGCTATGATTTTTCTCACAAGTCTGTAGTGTGCAACATGCTGAATACCTTTTGAAAACCCACGTACACCACATCAACAGCACTACCCTCATCGACCCTTTCTGTTACCTCCTCAAAAAACTCCAACTAGTTAGTTAAACATGATTTTGCCTTTGGAAATCCATACTGGCTCTTTCCAATCAACCCACAATTTTCTATATGATTCCTAATTCTATCCCGAATAATGGCAGTTGTTTTTTTTTTGCAAATATATGTTTTATTCATAAAATAGCCAAAAGATCCATTACAAAACATTTCAAGATGCCCATCACACAAAGTGCAATAATGTACAAGTTTTCTACATGGATCAGGTTGCACCCTGGGGTGCTTGAATACGATAAAGGAGCATTACTGACATTTCAAAATGGTCATTACAGAAAATGCAATGGTATTTAAATTGTCTACATAGATCACGTTGCATTGTGAGTGCTTCAACATAATTGTGATGTACATGATATTCACTGCATGCATTCAACGCAAGTCATAAAACTCTTGCCATCATTTTTCCCTTCTTATAGGCTTCTGTGTGACTTCTGCTCTTCATCACTGAGAGAGTGGGGAAGCGACCTGTTTGCAGCACTTCGCCAATGCTACCTTGAAATCAGGGTGGCACAGTGGTTAGTAATGCTGCCTCACAGTGCCAGTGACCCTGGTTTGATTCCTGGCTTGGGTCACTGTCTGTGCGGAGTCTGCACGTTCTCCCTGTGTCTGCGTGTGTTTTCTTCAGGTGCTCTGGTTGCCTCTTAACCTGGTGTTGTTAAACTTCTTACTCCTCTTACAGTCCAAACGATGTGCTGGTTAGGTGCATTGGCCATGCTACATTCCTCCTCAGTGTACCCGAATAGGTGCCAGAGTGTGGCGTTGAGGGGATTTTCACAGGAACTTCATTGCAGTGTTAATGTAAGCCTACTTGTGACACTAATAAATAAACTTTGAACTTTAAAATCAGCCACTTCTGGCAAAGCAGCTTAGAGATGCTATTGTTCTGATTTTCCCTTTCTCTGTTTCCCTTTTCCTGCCCATATTTTCATAGCATGCCTAAGCTTGGAAACTGAGAAACGGCTGGTTTAAACCCATTCTTTCCAGTTCTTTTATAAGCTTACATTATGTTATATATAGACTGGTCAGCTGCAAACTCTTTTTTGTAGTTCATTATCTCCTATCAGTAAGTTACCTTGAATGAACAATGGAAGGCTCCAACATCAGAGAGATGTGTAAATAGCAGCAGAGATGAAAGGGTAAATTTAGTGAGGCACTGTACCCAGTATTGATTGTTGTTGAGTGATTAACACAAACATTGAGTGAGTCCCATCAAGAGCTCTGTGCCAGTCACTGACAAAAGAATGCTTTGACATGGAAAATCGATCATCCAAATCTCAATAATTTATGCCCTTAAATGGTTGTTTTTATCAAGATGGCACTGATCCTCCCACTTGATTTGCCTCAACCTGGTCAAGCAGCCGCTCATGTGGCACTTTTTCAAAAGCCTTTCCAAAATCCATAGAGACAACACTCACTGCCCTTCCCTGACAATGACACCTCTTCAACCCTTGCAAAAGACTCAGCCAGATTAGTCCAGCAGAATTGTCCACCCCCTACAAATCCATGCTGGCCATTTCCAACTAACTCAAACCTTTCCTAATGCCTCTCAACTTCTTCCCTCATCACCACCTCGAAAACCCACTGACCACTGATGCCAAACCAACCACTCCGCAACCACCAAGGTAGTCTTCACACATCCAATCCCTTGGCACCAACTCCGCACCCAGAGAAGTCTGGAAGACAATGGCAAGCCCCTCCATCATCTCCACCCCCACCTCCTCCAAAAACCTGGGATGCAAACCACCCTGACCAGTCGGAAAGACGTGCTGGTTAGGTGCATTGGCCATGCTAAACTTTCCATCAGTGTACCCAAACAGGCACCAGAGTATGGCAACTAGGGGATTTTCACAGTAACTTCATTGCAGTGTTAATGTAAGCCTACTTGTGACACAAATAAATAAACTAATAAACTAAACTCACCTACACCAAGCACTGTCAGCTCCTCCAGCATACTCTGCCGCTTAACCATCTGCCCAACCGTGACCCCCATCATCTCTCCACTTCCATAGATATTTTGTCGGTGTCCTCCTCCTTAGTAAACACCAAAACAAAATGCTCATGGGCAGCATGGTAGCACAGTGGTTAGCACTGCTGCTTCACAGCGCCAGGGACCCGGGTTCGATTTCCGGCTAGGGTTACTATCTGTGTGGAGTCTGCATGTTCTTCCTGTGTCTGCATAAGTTTCCTCCGGGTGCTTTGGTTTCCTCCCACAGTCCAAAAGACGTGCTGGTTAGGTTGATTGGCCATGCTAAATTCTCCCTCAGTGTACCTGAACAGGCACCAGAGTGTGGCGACTAGGGGATTTTCACAGTAACTTCATTGCAGTGTTAATGTAAGCCTACTTGTAATAAAGAAACTTTACTTCAATAAGTATTCTGGCTCTGCTAGATGCCTCTGAGCATATATCACTCACCTTGTCTCAATGGGATGACTCTCCACCTCTTACTATCTGCTTACTATGTATGTGTCAATGGAAGTTTGGATTTCTTTTTATATTAACCACCATTCTATTCTCATTTTGTCTCTTTCCCTCTTGCTTCAAGCCCTCTGAGTTTCTGTCAGGCTAAGATAAAAATTAGCTGCAGCAATCCCTCCCAAAAGGAGCAATTGTGCCTCAAGGTAAAACATAAATGACACATCCCGGGACCAATTACCTTAGTCTGGGCAAGATATGGAGCCTTTCAAAAGACTTCAACAAGACTCGAACAAGATTAAGCTAGGAGAGAGTTCTGCTGAGGCAGAATAGACCCGATCGCCATTCTTAGGAACTCCCTCAGAAGTGATACCTCAACATGAGCCACCCACATCTTCCCTCGCAGAAAGATGATAAAGATGATAAAAGGTATGGATAAAGTAGACGTGGAGTGGATGCTTCCTCTGGTGGGGCATTCGAGGACGAGAGGTCACAGTCTTAAGATAAGGGGTAGCAAATTTAAAACAGAGTTGAGGAGAAACTACTTCTCCCAAAGGGCTGTGAATCTGTGGAATTTGCTACCCCAAAGTGCAGTGGATGCTGGGACAGTGAGTAAATTTGAGGAGGAGTTAGATAGATTTTTAATTGGTGATGGGTTGAAAGGTTATGGGGAGAGGGCAGGAAAATGGGGATGAGGAGCATATCAGCCATGATCGAATGGCGAGGCGGATCCGATGGGCTGAATGGCCTAATTATGCTCCTATACCTTATGAACCTATGAACTTACAAGGAAAATATAAGGACAGAAGAAATAGAATGAAATCCTGGTGTAGCCAGGTCCTGCGCTATTTTCAATCCTGCATTGGGATTATGCTTTGGCCTGGATTGGGAGTTCAGGCAATTCCTCTTCAATTATTTTGTAATTAGAATCAAAATAGAAAAACGTTTACACTGCTTTTCAAACCCTTTGGGTAAAATTGTGTACACGGCCATCAAATTACTTAATGAAGTCCAGAGATTTGACCAACTTGTTGCAAAATGTAACACATTTAGGTCCTTTTCTGACCCTCTTTACATGTGCCCACGACCAAAGCATGCTTCTCTTTGTCCCTCCAGGGTGAATCTTCCAATGTCCTTTTGAAAAAGTCCCCTTCATTCAATCTGCTGAGCATAATAGAATGGACTTGCAATAGGGAGGTGACTCCTTGGTCTTTAATACTCCACAAGCCTCGTTACTTCAAAGCGGGAATCCATCCTCACCAGCACTCTGCTTGGTGGCTAACCTGAAATCAGTTCTTTTTTGCTGCTTGGCATAGCAGCACCCCTTGTGGGTCCTCTCCCACCAAATCTTTCAGTCTGACTAGCCCGAGTGTCTGTGAGCCTGGGCGACAGCAAGGCCAGCTGCCTCCTCCTTTGTCCAGGTGTTAAAACTTGTACCCTACTTTGAATAAGTTTTGATTTCAATTTCTACCTCCATGTCAAGAAGGTCACATGGGCTTGTCTCTGAGCAGGTTTAGAATGAAGTCACATGGCTTATCTCCGGGCAGATTTGGTAGGTCACATGCCTTCTCCAAACTATTCCATTTTACCTTGAATTAAAGGAGACAGTTTAAAACATAACTGCCCTATAATGTCCAGTGGTCATAGCACATGTACATTTGTACTCTCACAAATGGGCAATAAAATGATATGTTGACAGGTGTAAAACCTTTTCAGACGAACTGGATGGCCTCATTATGCATGCTTCGCTGAAAGCTCAGACTCATAAAAGGATTATCTCAGTAGGGGCTCTATTTTGACAATTATAGAGAACTGTTGCCTTTGTTTGATTGACATCTTTAAGTGGTTATAGTAAGTTGTTTTCTCCTGTGATTTCTTTTATCAATGTCTCAATGTTTAATTGCAAAAGATTAAGAGTTGTGAGTGTTTGAAACCTCTGTTATTGATACTTCAATGATCTGATTAACAGAGTTGTAGGGATTGTAATTATTTTTAACAAAAGAAGGTTTATGAATGGGTGTTTTTTCTGAGCAATTCCACATATGCCTTTGTTACTATACGCCTCATTGGTTCGACACATTGCCTATACAGGGTGAATGGACATGGAAAGGACAGGAGTTGACACTTGTTGGCATGGAGGTTGTGAGGGGGCATTGGGGGATGGTTGGGCCATGAGATAACATGAATTAGCATGGGGCTATAAGGGGCCACTGGGGTGGATGGGGGAGGCGTTGGCATGGAGGAGGCATGAGGAGAGACTGGGGTTGAGGGGATGTGATGCGGTGACAGTTAGAGGGTTTAACAGCCTTTAATGCAGTTGAGACAAAGTTGCGGAGAATTGCGGTGGGCCTTCTAACCAGCCCGCCTTCACACACAGCCACCCCTGTGGTCACATACACAGAAAGCTCCCGACTTGAGCCACCCACCTAGGTAGCGAAAATCTGGGCCCTAATGAGTTGCTGCTCAAAAGTTCACAAAATGTCTGTTAGCAGCTTTAGGCATAGCTAGCAGCAGAGTTATAACTTTGTCACTGCCTAAATAATTTTCTTGCTGGTCTGGGGGGTGGGGTGGTGAGCGAGGAAACCAGGTGGGCAGCCACAAATAGGCAGCACAGTGGCACAGTCGTTAGCACTGCTGACTCACAGCGCCAGGGTGTTGGGTTCAATTCGCAGCTTGGGTCACTGTCTGTGCAGAGTCTGCACGTTCTCCCCGTGTCTGCGTGGGTTTCCTCCGAGTGCTCCAGTTTCTTCCCACAGTGCGAAGGACGTGCTAGTTAGTTGCATTGGCCATGCTAAATTCTCCCTCAGTGTACCCGAACAGGCGCCCGAGTGTGGCGACCAGGGGATTTTCACAGTAACTTCATTGCAGTGTTAATGTAAGCCTACTTGTGACACTAATAAATGTGTAGGGGCTCCAGCAGCAGCTTAACGAGAAGAAGAAGCCTTTGGAATAAAAATAAATGTGACTTCAAAACAACTGGACAAGTGCATGTGCAATTTACAGCGGCAAAGATATTGAAAATTAACAGGCTTTCCAGTGCAAAATCCCACAAGCGATTTGCGGAGAAAATGCCTCCCAAAGCTCCATCCCACTTTCCCAGTCCGTTGCCAAAGATCCCTTTAATTTTCACCGGAAATGGCCACTTCTCCAGTTGTAATGAAGGAAGCTTGCGTGGAAGAGTCCAAAGATGTGTGGGTTAGGTTGATTGGCTGGATGCTAAATTGACCCTAGTGTCAGGGGCATTAACAGGGTAAATATGTGGGGTTACGGGAATAGGGCCTGGGTGGGATTGTGGTCAGTGCAGACTCGATGGGCTGAATGGCCTCCTTCTGCCCTATGATTCTACGATTCTAAGTTGTCACTTCGATTATCTTTGGAGCCGGTGCGGTAGGGTCCCAGGGCTAGCTTTACATTCAATATTTTATGGCTCCATTACTAATGACTGACCTTCCGAAGGGAAACAGGCCTTTGCAAGTATTGTGAATCACCGTTGTTGAAATAACACAAAGCAGCGGATAAATAATGTAAATCAGTTTCCGAGCTGTCAAAGGCGAAACCTCTGAGGATAAAATTCTCCATTTATTTGGTTTGGAAGTGTAAGGAGAGGTTCCTTAGCAGCTGTAAAACTGATCTACAACATACTGCACTCTAAGTTTATTTGTGCAGGCATGAAAAATTGGAGTAGAAACCATCCCGCTTGTCACAAGGGGGAAATCACTAAGAAAAGGACACACGGATAAGTCTGTCTAGATCCAGAAATACGATGACAGGATTTTGAGGCAAGTGTTGGATTCTCTGTGAATGCGTTGCCAATTTTTATATCGCCATTACTTCAGCGCCAGCCCACAATTGCTACCGTCAAGTAAAACAATTTGGAAAAGTGCCTGGGATCTATTTTTTAAAATTACCCTTTTCAAAACACACAAAAATTGAACACAATTTTAAACGTTGTACATCAACCACTGCTCATGCTTTCCATTCTTTATCTCACTTGTAACTCATTCATTTATTCCCTCACACATTCCCACAGGTGAACGTTACAGCACAATCCATTATAATGTCTCACCACGTAAGCTCTGTTTGAAGGGATGTCTCACTGGACCAAAGCCAAAAAGTCTCCTGCTGATCCTATGGTTGTCTAAGAGGAGGTGTTGACCAAAGCCAACTGAATCGATCTTGCCCAATGCACATCCCTGTTACCAACACTAACTGAGTCAAAAACAACCCTGCAACATCATTTTGAGGTTTCTCAGGTAGAACCCCTACAGCGCAGGAGAGGCCATTCAGCCCATCGAGTCTGCACCGACTCTCTGAAAGAGCATCCCACCCTGGCCCTTCCCTCCGCCCTATCCCTGCATTTACCATGACTAATCCACCTACACGTCTTCGGACACTAAGAAGCAATTTAGCATGGCCAATCCACCTCACCTGCACATCTTTGGACTGTGGGAGGGAAAAGGAGTATCTGGCGGAAACCCACACAGACACGAGGAGAACGTGCAAATTCCACACACACAGTCACCCAAAGGCCAGGATTGAACCAGGCTCCCTGCTGCTGTGAGGCTAACCACTGTGCCACCATTCTTCCCCGAGATGAATGGTGTATAGATGTTCTTCCCCGCTACTCTAGATGAAACATGGCAGTGGATACACATAAACAATGTCGAAACCCATCGCCAGAACAATTTATGTACACAAATATGGGTACGTGTGACTGGATAGGATGTTTGACTATGAAAGTTTGCAATTAGTGATCATAAATCATCGAATTTAATCGAAGGTGCATTCAGTGCTCTATGGGTTTCACGTTCGATTAGTTGCAACATTGTTGGATTGGATTTTATGCCACAATTAGAAGCATAAACTTGGATTACTGCCTCTCAAAAATAGTATTTTCTAAACGCAGCTGAGGTTATTGATTTTGACAAACAGCCAATTTATGTAGTCCAATTTAAACATTATTAGACAAACATTTTGAAGTGAAAGCTATTAAGAAAATGGCTTATTAACATTTTGGAAATGCCATTATGTGCCATTATCGAGTTTGTAATAGTGGATGAAAATATCCTACTTTTTTAATTAAAAGATAGGCCCGAGTTGTCTGGTAAAACACGACTGTACAAAGGCAGCTGTAGAGATGTTTGGGCTTAGCTGTGAATTCTGCTGCTTTTTGTGACTATCGACTTCACGAACAATAGCATTCATTATGAAATCCTCCCTGAAACAAGAGTTCAGAGGTCAAAGAGCTAGGGAAGCAACTGGAAGGTACAAAGCAGCACTTAACCAGCAAGGCATAAACAACTGGTCAATTGCTAATGCTCCCAGGACGAGTTAACCAGACATTCAAAGGGAGGGCACATTGCATGTACCTCTCAATTGCTTAAAGGATTATATTTAATTGCTACCTGTATTGAGGTCATACACGAGGTTTGGAATCTCGGAAAGGATTGCATTACTGACAGCAGTGAAAGCAATGTTCAAATCCAACAATGTCTGGATGTGAAGGTTCTTCTCCAGCTTCATAATACCAGAATTGTTACCGTTGGAAATCCGCAAGTTACGAGCAGAGGATAATTTATTAAAAAGCCAGACATCACACAAAGTCGCAAAAGGTGGCTTACCTGGACCGAACAGTATAGTTATAAAATCATACTGACATTAGAACAAAAGCCTTCTTATCAGGTCCTTGCTGGAATGAAGAGAACATTTTGCATGGTTTTGCTTGTAATTTCCATTAATATCAGCTGCAGTGTGGAATGGTAAAAAAAAGCCAAAAGAAAAAATGCTGGAAAATCTCAGCAGGTCTGGCAGCATCTGTAAGAGCTGATGTTTCGAGTCCAGATGACCCTTTGTCAAAGCTGCCAAAGCTGCAGAGATTTTCCACCATTAGTGTATAACGTTTATTACTTAACGTGTTCCAATGTGGTACCTACCCCAATGCCAAAAGGTCACTGACTGGGTTCCAGGCACAAATGAATACTTCAGATTCATGTCCTCTTAAGACTGTGGATTTGTTTGAAGGAATTTCAACATCTCCATCTATTTCCATGGCATCAGAGTGATTATCTGCAAAGAGTCATTCAAAGTTTCAGCCGCTCGGAAGAAAAAAACATCTTTGTTTGATAAACCAAGACCCAGTCAGAATAAAATTTACAGTGCCAGTCACGAGAAAAGCAATGTTGTGCCATTCTTTTGTTTAAATTTTCAAAACTGTATGGCTTTGATCGATTGAACAATCTGTCAATTGTCACTGCTAAGATTCACATCCATGCATAGGTAAGGTGCTAAAAGATATCTGGCCCCATGAAGGGGCATCTTGACAAATATATGAATAGGATGTGAATAGAGCGATATGGTCTCCAGAAGGGTAGGGGGTTTTAGTTCAGTCGGGCAGCATGGTCGGTGTAGGCTTGGAGGGCCGAAGAGCCTGGTCCTGTGCTGTAATTTTCCTTGTTCTTTGAAGTTGTACCTCAGAAAGGCTTCAACAGGGGAGATAATTGGTAAGAAAAACAGCCCTCCCCAAATCTTTGAATTTATTTGTATGGGATGTGGGTGTCGCTGGCTGGATCAGCATTTATTGCCCATCTCTAACTGCCCTCCATTTCATGGGCATTTAAGAGTCAACCAATTGCTGTTGGCCTGGAGTCATATGTAGGCCAGACTAGGTAAGGATGGCAGATTTCCTTCCCTGAAGGGCATTAGTGATGGGTTTTTATGACAATCGACAATGGTTTCATGGTCATCAGTAGACTTTTAATTCCAGATTTTGATTGAATTCAAATTTCACCATCTGCCGTGGCAGGATTTGAACCCAGGTCCTCATATCTCACCCTGGGTCTCTGGATTACTAGTCCAGTATAGATCATAGATCAGCTAGATAATCAATATCTTTTCCCAAAGGTAGGTGAGTCTAAAACTAGAGGGCATAAGTTTAAGGTGAGAGGGGAGAGATACAAAAGGGCACAGAGGGTCAATCTTTCCACACAGAGGGTGGTGAGTGTCTGGAACAAGCTGCCAGAGGTAGTAGTAGAGGCAGGTACAATTTTGTCTTTTAAAAAGCATTTAGACAGTTACATGGGTACGATGGGTATAGAGGGATATGGGCCAAATGCGGGCAATTGGGACTAGCTTAGCAGTTAAAAAAAAGGGGTGACATGGACAAGTTGGGCCAAAGGACTTGTTTCCATGCTGTAAACCTGTATGACTCTATGGCAATGACAACACCACCGCCTCCTCAGCAGAACAGTATTATTTGTAATAGAATCATAGAGTGGCTACAAACACAGGTGGAGGCCATTTGACCCGATTTTATCTGCGCCAGCTCAATGTAACTCAGAACAACTCAGCTACTTCCCCCTCCCCATCTGGACTCGAAACGTCAGCTCTTTTCTCTCCTTACAGATGCTGCCAGACCTGCTGAGATTTTCCAGCATTTTCTCTTTTGGTTTCAGATTCCAGCATCCACAGTAATTTGCTTTTATCAAGGATAAAAGAAGATTTGATCCGATTTGATTTATTATTGTCGCAAGTATTAGCATACAGTGAAAAGTATTGCTTCTTGCACACTGTACAGACAAAGCATACTTTTCATAGTGAAGGAAAGGAGAGGGTGCAGAATGTAGTGTTACAGTCATAGCTAGGGTGTAGAGAGAGATCAACTTAATATAAGGTAGGTCCGTTCAAATATCTGATGGCAGCAGGGAAAAAGCTGCTCTTGAGTTGGTTGGTATGTGACCTCAGACTTTTGTGTCTTTTTCCTGACGGAGGAAGGTGGAAGAGAGTATGTCCAGGGTGCGTGGTGTCCTTGATTCTGCTGGCTGCTTTTCCAAAGCAATGGGAAGTGTAGATGGTGTCAGTGGATGGGAGGCTGGTTTGCGTGATGGACTGGGCTACGTTCACAACCCTTTGTAGTTTCTTGCGGTCTTGATCTGAGCAGCAGCCATACCAAGCTGTGATACATCTGGAAAGGATGTTTTCTATGGTGCATCTGTAAGAATTGGTGAGTCACGGCGGACATGTTGGATTTCCGTAGCCTCCTGAGGAAGTAGAGGGCTTATCATTGTCAGGAAAGAACGAGCTGGCTGGGACTCTTTTTTCTACGAAGGAGAAGATTAAAAGGTGACTTCAAAAATTATGAAGGGTTTTGGGAGGGTAGCTGGAGAGAAGATGTTTCCATTTGTGGTGGAGTCCAAAATTAAGGACCATAAATATACAATAGTTACAATATATCCAATAAAGTTCAGGAGAAAATTCTTCACTCAGATAGTGGTTAGAATGTCGAACTAACTACCACAGGAAGTGGCTGAGGAGAATAATGTGTATTTAAAGTAACTCCAACAAGTACACAGGGGAGAAAGGAATGAAGGACATGCCGGCAAGGTTAGATGAAGGAAGGTGCGAGGAGGCTTGGGTGGAACATAAACAGCAGAATAGAGAAGATGAGCCAAATATAACTTGACAGATGATGTGCCGGGTGGCGCCGTGGCATTGCTGTCTCACAGCACCAGGGACCTGGGTTTGATTCCAGCCTGGGGTATCTGTCTGTGTGGAGTCTGCATGTTCTCCCCATGGATGTGTGGATTTCCTTTAGGTGCTCCGATTTCCTCCCACAGTCCAAAGATTTGCAGGTTGGGTGATTTGGCCATGCTGAATTGCCCCTTAATGTCCCAAGATGTGTAGGTTAGATG
This sequence comes from Mustelus asterias, assembly GCF_964213995.1. NCBI lineage: Eukaryota > Metazoa > Chordata > Chondrichthyes > Carcharhiniformes > Triakidae > Mustelus > Mustelus asterias. Next base: position 103,109,102 of record NC_135810.1, on the reverse strand, counting down.
GATTAGCCATGGGATAGAGAGGAGTGGTGGGCCTGGGTAAGATACTCTGTCAGAATCAGTGCCAGACCAAATGGTGTCCTTCCGCACTGCAGGGATTCTATGACCAGTTCTCAATGACAATGCTGAGAAAATCAACTTTGCAAAGTGTGAGAGAGCTGTCAATGATTGCAAGTAATTGAAGTGAATGGTTATGGACTGTAGAATTTGTGCATTTTTTGTTTGTTTTGATTTAAAATTTCCCAGAGAAAAGACAGGACTTCATGTTGTTATTACACATCAGACCGGACTTTAATGGCATTATGCCAATGTACAATGATTCCGTTACAAATTAGGACATCGATTCAATGAGATGGAGTTCTCTGAATTAACATAAAAGTACAAGTCATTTTCCTGAAGTCATTCCTTCCTCGGCAGAGACATTCCTCATTTTCATTATGTTAAGGTTCTTGATGAGCTCACATGTTAAGTTGGCTTGCAGCTGAGGGCACATACTTGCACAAAATAAATCTGTGACAACTAAGATGGCTTTTAAATTAGTACATGGTAAATTAGCGCGCTTGTAAAAAATATAATGGCAAGATGGGGATCCATCAATCACTCTCAATCTCTCTCCTGCTTCAGTGACTAGACTGAGGTCAGGTTGTTTATCATTGGTTAAACTGCTGTACACTTTCGCGCTAATTTAAAAAGAAAAGCGTTGTTATTCGATACTATGCAAACGGAGCTCTGAGCTTTGGGTATAATTGTATGGAAAACACGAAGGGTTCAAGGCTGGGATGGAGTGGGATCAGGAATTTAGGTTCGGGAAGTACGGTTTCCCAAACGTCCTGGAGTTTGTTTTCTGTAGGATTCCCAAGCAAAACCAGCCTGATTGAGTTAGACTGAGAGTTGGTCTGCCAAGTGGGGCGGGGGGAGGGGGGGGGGGGGTCTGGTGTGATGTCATAGAATCATAGAGTCCGACAGTGCAGACGGAGGCCATTCGGCCCATTGAGTCTGCACTGACCACAATCCCACCCAGGCCCTATCCCCATAACCCTATGCATTTACTCTAGCAAGTCGCCCTGTCACTAAGGGGCAATTTAACATGGCCAATCCACCTAACCCTCACATCTTTGGACTGTGGGAGAAAACCGGAGCACCCGGAGGAAACCCAGGCAGACACGGGGAGGACGTGCAAGCTCCACACAGACAGTGACCCAAGCCGGGAATCGAACCCGGGTGCCTGGCGCTGTGAGGCAGCAGTGCTAACCACTGTGCATCTTTCCTCTGCTTTGTTCTTGATTTCTGGAGAACCTGTATGAAGCTCGTGTTGAATTTGAAGAAGCTACTTTGTAGACCTTGGTTTAAAACTAAGTGGGATTGTGCTTTGATTAAGTCAGTCGATTAATCAATTATTTAATCAATAGTAATCAGTCGTGATATTATTAACTGTGGACCTGTTTTCTCCCAAGGCCTTGTTTTCATGCTGCTCAAAGCAGGCCACTTTCACAGCTGTTGTCTTATTTATACTACTATTTTGTGCTAGACTTTCTAAAATAAAAGTTGTTTTTTAGTGTTTAACAAGAATTCATTCTTATTATATTCGATGACCCCTGAACCACATGTCAGGACAGTGGATAACCTTGCACACGGTGTAGTCAACTATGGTGTGGAATCAGGGGATGGATTTTAATTGCCCGACTGTATAACCTGATTCATAAATTCACAAGATATAGGAGCAGAATTAGGCCATTCGGCCCATCGTGCCTGTTCCGCCATTCGATCATGGCTGATATGCTCCTCATCCCCATTTTCCTGCCTTCTCCCCATAACCCTTCAACCCATTACCAATTAAAAATCTGTCTAACACCTCCCTAAATTTACTCACTGTCCCAGCATCCACTGCACTTTGGGATAGCGAATCCCCCAGATTCACAACCCTTTGGGAGAAGTAGTTTCTCCTCAACTCTATTTTAAATTTGCTACCCCTTATCCTTATCCTCTCGCCCTAGATTGCCCCAAAAGAGGAAGCATCCGCTCCACATCTACTTTATCCATACCTTTTATCATCTTGTATACCTCAATAAACCAAGCACAGGTCAGCAGAAACGTGGAATATTTTCGAGGGGCCATCTCTGCTCCTCCTGACTCCACAAATATAACATCCTAAAGCTTGTTTCAGCCATTTTTTAAGGACCACTAGTTGGTTTATTCAATGGTATCTACAATCGGTGCAGTGTTGGTCCACATAGAAACCATAGAAACCCTACAGTGCAGAAAGAGGCCATTTGGCCCATCGAGTCTGCACCGACAACAATCCCACCCAGGCCCTATCCCCGTATCCCTACATATTTACCTGCTAATCCCTCTAGCCCTCATATTTACCCACTAATCCCTCTAATCTACACATCCCGGGACACTAAGGGACAATTTAGCTTAGCCAATCAACCTAATCCGCATATCTTGGGACATAGTTCCACGTATACATGGTAATCAAAGTCATATGCAAGTCATACAAAGATCTCCCACCTACAGACGGGAGATTCTTTAGACGGCCCTTCTCAAGGTCCTCTCCAAGATGGTGGCAGCTTTTTGTTAGCATAGTGGGGTGATAAGTGGGCTGGCACTATTTTCAAGCCACTCCTGTACCATGGGAAAGAAGAGGCTGGAATCAGCCTCAGTGAGTGATGTTGATCAATCTTTCAACATTTCTCAGCTAAAGAGTTTCTTTGGGCGGAGTTTTCCCATTTTGAGGCGATCGCCAGAAACCTCCGACCTCACCCGCGGCTGGGACTCCCCGGTCCCGCTGCAGTGAATGGACTTTTGGCTGAGTGCCAAATTCTACATTCTCGCTGGCAGCGGGGGCAGGGTGAATGAGATCGGAGAATCCCGCCCTAAATGCCGTCGTGGGGGTGTGAAGGTGGAGAGTTTCCCGCTGTGGAGGCTGGCAAGAAAACACACCAAATCATCCGGCCCCAATCTCATCCATTATGCACCTGGGGGTTTTATGCCTTATTCAGTGGTGGGGCACACCTGGGTGGTGAAAGTCGACCATCGTGCCTGGGGGGGGCGCCAAATTGAAAAGGCGTCCAACATCACTGGCCCACTATTGACGAAGAAAGCTGGACTGCCTGAAAATGAAGGTGAATCTTTGGGAGCATTCTGAGATCGGAAAATGGGTCTCCTAAGAATTGAAATGGATCTCCTTGAACAATCTGTGGCTGGAAGATAGACTCCTCCAGGACAACTAATCTGGAAGGTCCACCTGCAGATGTCCCCCCACCCACTGAAGTGCAGTCCCAGGGTTCAGGGTTGATGGCTACTTCCATCCCAAACTCCGGGGACAGCCCTGGGCACTGTTCAGGTGAGTCCCGGCTTCTGCACGCCATGCTGTTCCATGTGTTTCATGTGGCTGGGTTTTCCCATTGATATTGCCGAGAATCTGGCGTGGGTGGCGGGGGATGCTAGGGCCTTCACCTGCATCCCATTAGTGTGATGCAAGTGAGGTTCACGCCGGCCGCTGGTGGGCTTTCCGACCTACCACGTGGAAGACACCAGCGGAAGATCCCGCTGTAAATTCACACTGGCGTGAAACCCATTTCTGGGCCTCCCGCCATATTCTCCCCCCACGCTCATCCTTTGGCAAGGGCTTGGGGGAATTCCATCCTTTGTATCTATTTGCTCGTTGCTTGTCGCAGCTTGGCCAATATTGTACACGCAGAATTTCAAGTGCAAATGAGTGCTTTGGGGCATGGCCTTCTGATAGAGCATATTGGGCTCGCATGTTACTCTGCTATTGCACGGGTTCGCTTACTGTGGCGTTGGCTCCGTAGAAATAGCTCAACGAGCGAATGGCCAGGCACGTTTCACAATCCTGAAACAAATAGTTGAACAACAGATGTAGCAGGATGTTGATTACTTCCTCACTTCAAGATGACAAATTCTGAGTGCCTCACAGAGACCTTTGCAGACCTTTCACACGTTCTTGAAAAAGCAATCCTTTTACCAGTACCACAGCTGTGGCTCACTTCAGGCAGCCACAGTCGGAGTGTGTCTTTATTGAACGGCGTAGCTTTTTATACATCACGATCAAACCACTATGACCTTGACTGATGGCACGGTTTAACATGAATGCATCATCTTTGCTGTTTCAGCTCCTATTTTCGGATCAGGTTATTGGGTAAATCATTGTGTCCCTGCCTATGACTGTACGTGATAACTGACCTTGTATTTAGAATGAACCTGATCCAAGTCCCTGCAGGTTTCTAGTCTGCAATTGCAACTTTATTTTTTGGTAAGTAGAATAGATGAACTCAACGCAGTCTGGAATTATACTACATGTGTTTACTGGCATCATATCATTAGTGGAGGCGATGGCCTAGTGGTATTATCACTGGACTATCAATCCAGAAACTCAGCTAATGTTCTGGGGACCTAGGTTCGAATCCCGCCACGGCAGATGGTGGAATTTGAATTCAATAAAAAATATCTGGAATTAAGGATCTACTGATGGCCGTGAAACCATTGTCGATTGTCGGAAAAAACCCATCTGGTTCACTAATGTACCTTCAGGGAAGGAAATCTGCTGTCCTTACATGTGACTCAAGAGACACAGCAATGTGGTTGACTTTCAACTGCCCTTGGGCAACTAGGGATGGACAATAAATGCTGGCCAGCCAGCGACGCCCATGTCCCATGAGTGAATGAATTTCAAATATACCTCTTGTAACAAAAACTCCTAAAACTGTAGATTAGAGTCCGGTAGGAACAATTCCCCAGGACAAGATTGTCAGTTTGGATACAGGTTTGCTCATCCCCATTTGATTGACAAACATTTCCAAACTGTTACAAATCTTCCCTGACCATAAGTATCTGCTACATTTACGCATTTTTCCCACAAATCCCGTGTATACAGTTAGCGTGATGTGACAGCATGTAAAGGTGTACTTTCACAGAAGGATCATGATGCGCGATATAACACACGAGAGGCGTGATGTACTCGGGAAATAAAGGCTTTTATTGCCAACAATAACAGAGCTACCATATACAGTACACGATCCCAGACTAAAGGGTCACCAGGCAGAGCAGTGACCTTTATACCTCTCCCAGGAGGCGGAGCCGACTGGGGTGTACCATAACAACTATATTAACAGGTAGAACAGCCCAACCCTAACCCCAACAGTAACATATATACAGACTCATAGTACTGGCCAGACCATGGCTCAGCACTACCTAGTGGGAACCAACAATGGTTCACCACAGATCATTAATGAACACAAGAAGTATTTATTAATAAGGATTACACAGCAGCCTCATGGCTGTAGCTAGCTCTCAAGATGTCTCTGCCCAGGAACCTTTCTCAACAATGGGGCGATTCCACACTCAGGTCACCCAGGCCAGTTGAGCCTTACTCTGCAGTGTTGCCCTTAAAGGGACAGTCACCACGCAGTGGCTTAGTGTAGATCCTGTTATGGGGGAATTGTGGATTTCAGGCTATGCTGCAGACATGCCACACTTCATCTTTCATTTGTCAATGTCGACTTTGCCCTGCCATGTCCTTTCTTGCACCAAGAGATAGATAACTGTCCCTTGAATGATAGTCTGCCATTACCTGAAAGCCTCTGGGAGCCTCTGAAGTCTGGTACACTGCACATAACATTTTGACACTTTATGTTCCATGAAAGTGAAGGAGGAGAAAGGGAATTATAAATTGCTACTTAGAGGCATAATGACCTCTCAGTGACAAGTCATATCAAAGATCAATGCGAAGGACAGAACACCGTGACTCTTTGCAGATTTTAAGGTATAGAAATTTGTTATAGAATCATCGAATCCCTACAGTGCAGAAGGTGGCCATTCGGCCCATCAAGCCTGCATTGACAACAGAACCACCCAGGCCTTATTCCCATAACCCCACCTATTTACCCTTGTTAATTCCCCTGACACTAAGGGTCAATTTAGCATGGCTAATCAACCCAACCTGCACATCCTTGGACTGTGGGGGGAAACCCAGAGGAAACCCACACAGACATGGGGAGAACATGCAAACTCCACACCGACAGTCATCCGAGGCTGGAATCGAACCTGGGTCCCTGGCGCTGTGAGGCAGCAGTGCTAACCACTGTGCCACCGTGCCGCCCCAAATGTTGATGCCACTTTAACAATAGACACCTCAGTGATTAATATAGCGGACAGTACGCATAAATTTTTCAATGAAAGTAGGGGGAAAATACCCACCATACTGGAAAAGGGCCGAAACTTCAAAGTCCAGGGCTTGTTCTGGGTTGAGACAAGCATTATGATCTATTGTACCTGCTAAATCGGGGGCCTGTGCATATTTTGAGATCTCTTCATGAAATGCCACTGCCCTGAATGCAGCTGGTGCCAAGCCTGCTATGTCGAATAGCAAAGTCTAGGCGTGGCCTGACGGGCAATCCTTAAAGGGACCACCACCACCAGTGCTTGTCCTGGTTCGACAGCAATCCCGAAGTCTTTTGCCAGCCCCTGTTCGCACAAAGCTTCAGGACATTCTTTTAAGTTCCAGTTGGCCTACAATCACCAAAAAACTTGGTTACTGCATTAGATTTCAGTCCAGATTGGCAAAGACAAAAACGAATATGCGCTGGGTTTTTTCAGGACTATGGTCACTTTATCTCAGTTTGATATGGCTGACTCGGCAGTTTGGCACGACCAGCAAGGAATGACTCTCACAGGGAGTGTGGGTCAGAAAATTGTACTTTCGAAACAGGTGATGTTCTGTTCATGAATCTTAATAGATAGCGTCTCATGCCACCTCCCTTTTACAGATTATTGTTAGTTTATTCAAAAGATACAGGAAAGAATTCTCCATTTTGTTTGTGTGACGTCAGACGGTTCTGCTGGCTTTGTTCCCATTGGCCGGATTGGGGTGAACTCACAGACGATTCCATGTTCGGAGCCTAACTAATTATCCGCGTGTGAGTACCTCTTTGAATTACCTGGCAGGTTGGGAGCCGAGTTACTTGCCTGCCAGTTCAACACACACATCTCACTCTCTCCAGCCCACCTGTCTTGAACAGACTGCAGGATGTCCGGAATGCAGAAGAACAAGGCAAGCAGCACCAAGAAGGCATCCTACTTCAGCCACTAGGTTCCCAATGCCTTGATTCAAGGAGCCCGGGCACAAAGGTATGTTCTCTGTCTCAGACCATAAGACCAGAAGACATAGGAGCAGAATTAGGCCACTTGGTCTATCGAGTTTGCTCTGTCATTCAATCATGGCTGATTTTTTTCTCATCCCCATTCTCCTGCCTTTTCCCCATAACCCCTGATCCCTTTATCAATCAAGAACCTATCTATCTCTGTCTTAAAGACACTCGATGACCTAGCCTCCACAGCCTTCTGCGGCAAAGAGTTCCACAGATTCACCACTCTCTGGCTGAAGAAATTCCTCCTCATCTCCTCATCTAAAGGAACGTCCCTTTAGCCTGAGGTTGTGTCTCATGGGCTTGGCTTCAGGAAGCACCTCAGTGTCACCTCTCCGGCCTGGGAGGCTGTCACCTGGGAGGTCAGCGCAGCTATCAACTGCACCCGAAGCACCACGCAGTGCAGGAAGCGGGTTAATGATCTCATCCCACTGTGCCAGGGTAAGTCCCTCCACGACCATAGATACTTACAGTGCAGAAAGAGGCCATTCAACCCTTCAACTCTCTGAAAGAACATCCCAGCCAGGCCCACATCCCTTGCCCTAACCCCATAATCCCACGCATTTTACCATGGCTAATCCACCTCACCTACACATCTTTGGACACTAAAGGACCAATTTAGCATGGCCAAATCCACCTAACCCGCACATCTTTGGACTGTGGAAGGAAACCGGAGCACCCAGGCGAAACCCACGCAGACGCAGGGTGAACGTGCAAACTCCACACAGACAGTGACCCAAACCAGGAATCGAACCCAGGTCCCTGGCGCTGTGAGGCAGCAGTGCTAATCACTGTGCTGCCCTATCACATGACCACATCGAATGGCATAGCAGGCTTGAAGGGTTGAATGGCCTATTCCTGTTTCATGTTTCTATCATGGTCATTTTAAGTAAATACCTTTGTAACATATTTTGCTCCCTGTACCCCTTCCCCCCCTCCACCCCACCCACCAACACCCCCAACTATGCTGCCAGTGGAGAGGTGTTAGACAAACGAGCATCTTTGTGGTGAGTGGTAGGGAAAATATTAAAGTGTGGTTTGAGTTCGGACCATCATCAATGGACTGTTTAATCTCTCTTGTCAGGATTCATGTACTCAAACAGCAACTTTTTTCATAGATCTCACACATCCATTAGTGGGAGACACATAGCAACACCTATTTTGTCACAGACACTTCACCACCATCCCATCTGCCATGTAGCTCACACTCCATCCTCTGGTCCTTCTGGGGAAGGCTGACCACACACAGTCTCTCTCTCTCTCACACACACACGCACACACGCACGCACGCACGCACGCACACACACACACACACACACACAGAGTGAATATGCATCTTACCCAACCTCTGCTCCATCCCTCTGATCACATGCCTTTCTTTAGCCTTCACATGAGGCAAGCTGGTGCACAACAAGTGCGAGTGAGCCCAGACTGGTGGGAGCGATGGTAGGGATCATCATCCTGGGTGAATTTGAGGAGGCTGCAGCCGAGCATGCTGGGAGGACAGGGATCGCTCCGTTCGGGGGAGGGGAGATTGGCCTCACCAACAACCTAGCACAGAACACAGCTCCATCACTTCATCAAATCCTGACAATCAAAGTGAATCCAATGTACTCTGATTTAGCTCAAGGTCATCCATTATCCATTTTTTGTCGGTACCAGGAGATCGCGGCCATCCAGGCAGCTCAGTAGCAGCCTGAGTCCCAGAGCATATCCAGGGCTGGGGAGGTTCTGAAAGAACAGTCATAGCGCTCACCCGCACTCTCCATCGGTGTAGAGACACACACCTCATTGGGACATAGCTGTAGATTAGACTGAGGCTCACTTTCTGGAAAACACCTCACAAACACGAGCCCGCAGCAGTCGGAGGCAGGGGCAGCCGCCTGGTCTCTGGCACTCAGAGGGCTGCTGGAGACCAGCCACCCACTCAGTCCCAGTCAGATGATGATCCTCTGGAAGCAGTTGCCAGCTCACGAGCGGAGATGCAATGGCAGGCAGCGCAACATTGGGCAGGAGTTCGAGAGTCAGTCATCAGACTGGAGTGAATGATGGAGGATTCTGTCCAGGTCCAGTCTGATGACATGGCTCCTGATGTCGCGAGGGTCCTGAGGCCACCATGGGAGGGTTGGCAACCACCATGGAGACCTTGGTGCAACAGGTGTTGCCAGATTTGCGCTCAGTACTGCACTCCATGGCCACACACCCTGGTGGGCACCACCAGATGTAGGTGACATGGGGACAAGGCACCTTGACCTCCTTCCAGGTGACCCAGCTCCTACAGGACCCAGGCTGAAGCCCTCTGACACCCATAGGAAGGATGAGCATCAGCCAGGAGCCTCCACTCACGACAAGCCCTTATCAGGCCTCAAGATGGTGCTGCTTCAGCTGTACTTCAGGACCAAACTCAATCCTCCCTCCCCCACTGTCCACGTGTCTCTGATTTACCTGGAGCCTCACATTGAGCAGGTAGAACGGCCTCCTGTTCTTCTCCAGCCTCGTCCACTAACACTGGATCCCATCATTGACAGTGACTCCTGTCTGCCAACCCCTGAACTTAAACAGGAACCTTGACATAGTTCCCATTTCCAAAGTGGACCAAGAACAACCGTGACCCTCCCAAACCAATATAGCCCTGAGATCTGAGAGCTTGTGTGAATCATCCGTAATTTGCCACACTAACAAGCTCCCACCCAGTATTGTGAGGTCTTCGTGCATCCCCTTCCACTAAACGATGTGGTTTCCCTTTGACCCCCCGCTTGTTAGTGAGCTTTTCATGCAACCTTGTCAGGGTCTAGCTTCCCTCCCCTCGGTCTTCCCACTGCCTTCCATTGTTCATCTTCCACATCCTTGCCCCTCTGCCTGCCATCCTGGCCCATCGTCCTTGCAAAGCTCTCCTTCCACGTTTATCTCCCTAGTGTTTGCCCTTTTCGCCCTGCCGTTAAACAGCCATGCATCCTGCAGCACAGTGCAGCTTGGCTTGGAGCTGGAGAGCACGAACCAGTTTACCCCAGCAGAATGGCATTCAGCACAACAAGAGCAGTGCAGCGCTATGGCAGGTAGGCCGTCTACATTGCACTCACTCCAAAGTCTTGAGTGAACTGAGATCTGTCTTGTGCACTCCACTTTTTTTCACAGAGGGAGGTGATGGCCTAGTGGCATTCTTGCTAGACTATTAATCCAGAAACTCAGCTAATGTTCTGGGGACCCGGGTTCGAATCTCGCTACGGCAGAAAGTGGAATTTGAATTCAATAAAACAAAAATCTGGAATTAAGAATCTACTGATGACCATGAAACCATTGTCGATTGTGGGAAAAACCCATCTGGTTCACTAATGTCCTTCAGGGAAGGAAACCTGCTGTCCTTACCTGGTCTGGCCTATATGTGACTCCAGAGCCACAGCAATATGGTTGACTCTCAACTGCCCTCCAAGGACAGCTAGGGATGGGCAATAAATGCTGGCCAGCCAGCCACACCCATGTCCCACGAATGAACGAGAAAGAATGGGTTTGAGGGCAATGTAATTTCCTGCTGACATGACGCAAGATTGGAAGATGTGGGGAGATTCCAGTGATCCGTTGTTTTAATGAATGTTCATGAAATCCAGTTGGTGCCACCAGGCAGCGGGAATATCGAGTCACCATTAACCCACCGTTGGGAGAATTATGATGGGTTTTTACACCGGTGGGTTTCTGAATTTTTGGCTTCTGTCCCCACTGCCACCAAATCTCCCAAGTGTGAAATTGGATAATCTTGCCCATAACGTGAGACAAAATGACATTTTTATCTATTTTTGTCCTGTACACTAAGCCCAGAGTTACATCACAAATGACACTCTGTTAAATTAGAATTCAATATTAAGACTGAGATAAGTAAGAAAAGAACGATTGTGTCAAATTGTGGACTCTGCTGTAATGAGTTCTCGTTATCCGGAATATTCTTCACGGTGCTCTCTGGGACTGGAGATTTCGATGAGTTACACGGGGAAAATTTTGCTGACCTGACCCTGAATTAGGAAGTATTATATTCTTTTACAAGACTCCGGGGAGAAATGGAATCAGCTCACATCCTGCAAGTGCAGCTAATCTTGGTGTTTCTATATCATTGCGGTGACTTCCCTAGGTAAGGGTAAACATTTGAGAATTGTAATCAAAACATTGTTTAGGGTGTTTAGTTCTGTGTCAGATGCGGCCTTCACCACAGTGAGACAAGTGCCAGGTTTAGGTCATCAGTTTCACCATTGAACAACTTACTGAGAATAGTTTTCAGTCAGGACAGGATTAGGCTGGATGGATGCAGAGAAAATATTCCTGATGGAGGGGGAGTCCAGAACTAAGGGTACTTTAAGGGGTATATAGTGTGTTAGCTTTCATTAACAGGGGGTTGGAGTTTAAGAGCCGTGGGGTTATGCTGCAACTGTACAGGACCTTGGTGAGACCGCATTTGGAATATTGCGTGCAGTTCTGGTCACCTCACTATAAGAAGGATGTGGAAGCGCTGGAGAGAGTGCAGAGGAGATTTACCAGGATGCTGCCTGGTTTGGAGTGTCGGTCTTATGAGGAAAGGTTGAGGGAGCTGGGGCTGTTCTCTCTGGAGCGGAGGAGATTGAGGGGAGACTTAATAGAGGTTTATAAAATGATGAAGGGGATAGATCGAGTGAACGTTCAAAGACTATTTCCTCGGGTGGATGGAGCTATTACAAGGGGGCATAACTATAGGGTTCATGGTGGGAGATATAGGAAGGATATCAGAGGTAGGTTCTTCACGCAGAGAGTGGTTGGGGTGTGGAATGGACTGCCTGCAGTGATAGTGGAGTCAGACACTTTAGGAACATTTAAGCGGTTATTGGATAGGCACATGGAGCACACCAGGATGGTAGGGAGTGGGATAGCTTGATCTTGGTTTCAGATGAAGGTCGGCACAACATCGTGGGCCGAAGGGCCTGTTCTGTGCTGTACTGTTCTATGTTCTATGTTCTATGTAAACCTTTTAGAATTGAGGTGAGAAGAAATTTCTTTACCCAGAGGCTGGTGAATGTATGGAATTCACCACCACAGAAAGTAGTTGAGGTCAAAACGTTATCTGATTTCAAGAAGGAATTAGATAGTCCTTTTCCATGATCTGCCCCTCGCCTGCTCCGATCACTAACAACAATCCCACCCAGGCCCTATCCCCCTAACCCCACGTATTTATCCTGTTAATCCCCTCTGATACTAAGGGGAAATTTAACATGGCCAATCAACCTAACCCGCATATCTTTGGAGTGTGGGATGTTTCACCATTGCTACAGTCACTCTGCCTGATGTAATGAGAGGAAGACAAAACTTTCACAATGTCTCAAATCGCTTTACAGCCAATTAAGTACTTCTGAGTTGTAGCCACTGATATAATGTAGGCGATGCTATCAAATGACAGAGCAGGCTTGAGGGGCCGAATACATATGTTCATATATTATTCTGGTGCAGCAGGTAATCTGATTGCTAATGAAATATTGTCCTTTATTTCAAGGAGGTTGGAGTATAAGAGTTGGGAAGTCTTGCTGCAACTGTACAAGGTACTGGGGAGACCACATCTGGAGTACTGTGAGCAGTTTTGGTCCCTTTATTTAAGGAAAGATATTATTTCATTGGAGGCAGTTCAGAGAAGGTACACTAGGATGATCCCCACTATGGAGGGATTGTCTAATGAGGAAGGTTTGAACAGGTAGGACTCTACTCATTGGAATTTAGAAGAATGAGAGGTGATCTCATTGAAGCATAAAGGATTCTTAAGGGGCTTGACAGTGTAAATGCTGAGTGGATGTTTCTCCTCATGGGAGAGTCTAAGACCAGAGGGCATAGTCTCAGAACAAAGGGACTCAAATTTAAGACTGGGATGAAGAGAAATTTATTCTCACAGAGAGATGTGAATCTTTGGAACTCTGTGGGGGGGTGGGGGGCAAAGCCACTGCATATATTTAAGGCTGAGATAGATTCTTGATCAGTAAGAGAATCAAGAGCTACGGGAAAAAGGCAGGAAAGTGGACATGAGGGCTGATGGATCAGCCATGATCCTATTGAATGGTGGAGCAGGCTTGAGGGGCTGAATGGCCTACTCCTGTTCCTATTTCCTGTGGTCTTTGTCATCCATAATTACAAACAAAGGGTGGAATCATGGCTGGAGTTGTGTTTATTGTGTTGTTAATGGAGGGTTAGTGGGAGCAGACACTGTGGGGTAAAATTACCAGGACAGGATTGTGTAGTGCGTACAAAGTGAATCAGTAATGAGCACAATGATTCTCAAGAATCTTTTCCATTGACTTCAGTTGTGCTTTTGTCCACTTACCTATTATCCCACTCTACCTTGGCGTATTTTATGAGTTTTTGAGGTATTGGAATATCATGATAAAGTTGTACTGCATAGTAGATATTGTAGAAAGTATATTGTAATGAGAAGCAGCAATCAGCGGTCTTCAGACTTGCTGATCATGAAACAGATGCAATAGTGAAGCATTCAGTGACAGCAATAGTACATTGGCAGAGCAGCACCAACTGATGCAGAGGAGGACAGGAGAACCAAGTGGTTACTGGACATCCCTCCTCCTCTGGGTCTCCTCCACCAAGACCTCTGGTTCTGCATTCAAGAACCTGTGTTCCCTCTCCCTTGTCCCCTTAGCAAACTTGCCAGTCCGATTACTCCACACCTTCAGTGGGAGTGCGTGTGAGGAGTATGTTGGAGACTTGGGCGGAGAGATGGCAGATGGAGTTTAATCTGGACAAATGTGAGATAATGCATTTTGGAAGGTCTAACACAGATAGGAAATGTACAGTAAATGGCAGAACACCTAAGAGTATTGATAGGCAAAGGGATCTGGGTGTACAGGTGCACACAGGTCACTGAAAGTGGCAATGCAGGTGGAGAAGGTAGTCAAGAAGGCATACGGCATGCTTGCCTTCATTGGCCGGGGATTGAATTTAAAAATTGGCAAGTCATGTTGCAGCTTTATAGAACCTTAGTTAGGCTAGACTTGAAATATAGTGTTCAATTTTGGTCGCCACACTACCAGAAGAATGAAGGCTTTGGAGAGGGTACAGAAAAGATTTACCGGGATGTTGCCTGGTATGGAGGGTATTAGCTATGAGGAGAGGTTGGAGAAACTTGGTTTGTTCTCACTGGAACGACGGAGGTTGAGGGGAGACCTGATAGAAGTCTACAAGATTATGAGAGGCATGGACAGAGTGGATAGTCAGAAGCTTTTTCCCAGGGTGGAAGAGTCAATTACTAGGGGGCATAGATTTAAAGTGCGAGGGGCAAGGTTTAAAGGAGATGTACGAGGCAGGTTTTTACACAGAGGATGGTGGGTGCCTGGAATTCGCTGCCGGGGGAGGTAGTGGAAGTAGATATGATAGTGACTTTTAAGGGGCGAATGGACAAATACATGAATAGGATGGGAATTGAGGGATATGGTCCCCGGAAGGGTAGGGGGTTTTAGTTCAGTCAGGCAGCATGGTCAGTGCAGGCTTGGAGGGCTGAAGGGCCTGTTCTTGTGCTGTAATTTTCTTTGATCTTTGTTCTTTGTTCATACACTGCTCCATGTAAATTGCATCTAATCAGCACTCGTGTGCTAAACTTGTAAGTTTCTGGTCAACACCTGCAGGAAAATTGCAGTAATCAGTAGTTATGATTAAGACTGTGTACTAAATCCAGGCTTTCAGATACACATCTCTTACACAGTGCCCATTCAGTGCAGTGCCAAAACATCCTCCAGGAGGATTGGCCATGCTAAATTGCTCCTTGGTGTCCCAAGCTGTTAGGGGAATTAGTGGGATAAATACGTGGGGTTACAAGGATAGGGCCTGGGTATGATGCTTTGACAGAGAATCGTTGCAGACTCGATGGGCCAAATGGCTGTAGGAATACTATGAAAACCGTGCAAGCAGATTTACGGAGGAGAAATTTATTCAAAAATGATGATACCCAGACTCAGCTGGAAGCGGCACAATGCAAATGCATTTCTCTCCATTAGATGTGCTGCTGAAATGAGCCAATCTCTGGCAAATAGAATTTAACCTAACTCAGTGCAGTGTTATGTATTTGGACAGGAGCGACATCAAACAAACTTGTATTTTACGTAAAACAGAACTGAAAATTGAATGAGGAACAAAGCGCACCATTTGATCCCTTATACAAGATATTGATCTGATCCTATTTGGAATATTGCAAACAGCTTTGAGCCACTCATATTCTGGTTGATGTAGATGATATGATTAATGTTCATAATGATTGCTTTCTTAGCAATCAGACAGCATGGTAGCACAGGGGCGACACGGTGGCACAGTGGTTAGCACTGCTGCCTCACAGCGCCAGGGACCCGGGTTCGATTCCTGGCTTGGGTCACAGTCTGTGCAAAGTCTGCACGTTCTCCCCGTGTCTGCGTGGGTTTCCTCCGGGTGCTCTGGTTTCCTCCCACAGTCTGAAAGATGTGCTGGTTAGGTGCGTTGGCCAAGCTAAATTCCCCCTCAGTGTACCCGAACAGGCGCCGGAGTGTGGCGACTGGGGGATTTTCACAGTAACTTCATTGCAGTGTTAATGTAAGCCTACTTGTAACACTAATAAATAAACTTTGAAAAACTTTTAGAAACCTGCATTTAATCAGACTTACATCTATTGATCTTATAATTAAGTAGATTTTGAGGTATAGATAATATATATAATTAAAGGACTAGACAATGTTCTGATTGATTTATACAATAGGTGGTTTGATAGAATAGATGGGGTTGACCAGGGATTATGGTCAGAAGTTATGGAAAGGTCGGATTAATTCAGAGTTTAGACAGTTCTGCCTTTATCGGAGGTTAGTGCACCTTTGGAACAAGTTGCTGGCTCATGCAGTAAGTGTTCAAAAAGAGAACTGAGCCAGTCCCTGCCAGGGGCACAGGCCACATCTTTGAAAGTTTAAGTGAATTCTTGGGCAATGTGTTGTTCTGGATTAAAGAGAGCAGTGTGGAACTTTCAAGATTTTTTTTAAACAGTAATTGAGGTTAAGACTTTATCTATTCTTCAGCTGTTTCTGACTTGGCAGCACATTTGTCAGAGTCACAAGTTTCTGCGTTCAAAACCCACTCAGTGGTTTGAGCATAAGGAAATAATCAAGTCTGACACTCCAGTGAAGTGCTGAGGGAGTGCCACAATGCCAAGGGCAGTCTTTCAATTGAGACGTTAAACTGAATGTTGTTCAGAGCGATGTTAAAGATCACTTGATGCCATAAGAAGGACCTGGGGAGATCTCTCCGGGGTGTTGGCCGATATTTACCCCTCACTCAACATCAGAAACAAAAGCAGATCATCAAGTCATTATCACAATGCTGCTTGTGGGAGGTTGCAGTTTGCAAACTAGCTATCAGGTGGGATCTTCTGGCCACACTCACCCCGAAATTAGAAAATCCCACCCGAATTCAACGGATCTTTCCATGGGTCCGCCCCTCACCCGCTACGATTTCCGCGACGGGCAGAACGTGAAAATTCACCCCATTGGGTTTCGTACATTGCAACAGTGACTAGACTTCAAATGTCGGCCATAAGGCAATTTGAGACGCCTGGTGGTTGTGAAAGGTGCTATACAAATGTGAATTTTTTTTTGTTGCCTCTCCTGGAAGATCGGTGTTGATTGATGAGTTAAGAGTGTCTAATCATGAATCTTCGCCTGTCATGGCTGTGTGTAATGCACCAAATGGTATTTTCCTGATTGTCATTTTCATATGCCCATAAGCTAAGGCTTATTATTCAGGATGTAGCCATTAAACTGCTGTTTAGCAGCAGTCTGTGGGATGTGCGTTGCCTGGTAATCCTGAGTGCATACTTCTTAAGAGTGAGCAGACAGAATTAATGCATAAAAGAAAGGAATCTCCAAGAACAGCCATGAGGAAATCCAAAGACACAATAGCAAAATATGTCAATAATCTGTGCACTTACAGATGAATGTCCCTGTATGAACCACTTCCGATGACTTTTGGAAACTAGGCCCACAGGATTACACCCTGTGAGTTTAAAATTACTCCAGAATCCTATTGGCATGATAGGCACATCTGTACCTCAAATCAATTCACCTCCATACGCAAAAGACTCCATTGCATTATACGAAGAAGAACAAAGCAGCTTCCCTGGTGTCCTGGTCAACAATTATCCCTCCACTGACAGCAAACATAAAGAGTGGAATTTTCGAAAGAAATGGCAAGGTGTCACGTTCTGACTGAAAACAGCCATTCCGCCCCCCTCGCCTGCTCCGATTCCTGTGGCAGGTGGACAGTAGAATTCTGGTGTTTGTCAAAAAAGTGAGGGGAGGGGGTGTTTTGTCATCCTTGAGAGGTGGGGCCTAAAGATGCTAGCAAGGCTGGCTCCACAGATTTCGGGGTGCCGTTAATCTCAAATGAAAGTTAAAGGCCACCCCCCACCTTGCTCCACCCCCATGGACATCGGGATCCCAGCAGGCAAGGGGAACACCCTCAACCACAGAGGAGCAATCTTTCCCAAACACTCAATGTACGTATGGGTTATCCCACTTCCGACACCTCGCAGGCATCTCTGTGACCCAAACACCGCTGCCCCCCTCCCCCCTTATCACCAGGATTGGGCATCTGAGCCCCCTGCCACGCAATGCAGGCACAACCCTCTCCTCCCCGCCACCACTATCGCTGCCCCCTCCCATAAAATGGGAAACCCCCAATGGGATTCCATAGGGGCCCCTTGCCCCACCCACAGGTCCCTCCCCTTGGCAGTGACATCATGCTGGCGGTGGGGAGGGGGGAAACATCTGATACCCTCGGAAGCAATGGCGTTAAGCCGTTTAAGAATATTTAAATCTATTCAAATTGATGGCGATTAGGTTCACGCCCAATACGTTGGGCGGGAGGGGGGCTGTGGGTGGCGCGGGGGTGTGGAATCTGTGATTTCCCTGGTGCGAATGCCATTATGGCCCACTCATGAGACTTTGCGGCCATAATGGGATTCGCGCCCACGGTGAATATTTCTGAAAATCCACCCCCCCCCCCCCAAGGGGTTAATGAGTCACTTTCTCATGGCTGCTTGTGGGACATTGTTACATGCAAATTAGCTGATGCTTCTGCCTATATAAGGGGATTGATCATACTTCAAATGTTTGGGAAAGTACCAGCTCATTCAAGAGGTTTTAGTTGGATTAACTGATGATGGTGTGGACTATTCTTTTGAGTGTATTAGTAACATGGCTACCATGAGAGTTGCCCTTGAAGCTTGGGGTTGGGGAACCAATGTGACTATAGGGGTGGCATCCATGGACATGAGTTCTTTCCCTCTCTGATTCCATTAAATGCAGCAGCAGGTTACAAAATGGAGAAGACTATGGAGTTTCATGTAAATTTTGATTGAATGGAATGATTCTCCATTTACATTGAATAGAACCTTTTGGTGAGTTCTTCAAATATTTTAATGACCTACAGATGAATTTCGCTGCAGGCACCAACAAATGTGCGATTAAATCCAAATTTACACATCCCTTAAGTACGATAGGGTTGTGTCTGGGACGGCGTCCAGAGATAAAGAATGTTTCACATTGTAATTTTAACTACCTTGCTTTCAGTCTGTGACAGATGGAGTTGATTCACTCAGACATCCTCACAAACTGCACTCCTTCATCTTCCAAAAAGTCTCAGCAGCCAGCCAACTGTGGTGTTTCTCTTGATCCTTTCCAGCACGTGATTGAGGATGGGAATTGCAATTTGCAATACCAATCTGGTCTTGTCTCTTTCTCTGCCCGAGATCTATCTGCAACAGAAATGTTGATGCGTCCATTTAGGTGAAAGTTTCTGTTGAGGCTATTTTGAAATGCAAATCACACACTTCAATTTCCAAAGCAAACGATCGTGCCTGCCCGTAAATGTGAAATCATAGAATCATAGAATCCCTACAGTGCAGAAGGAGGCCATTCGGCCCATCGAGCCTGCACCGACCACAATCCACCCAGGCCCTATCCCTGTAACCCCACATATTTACCCTGCTAATCTCCCTGACACTAGGGTCAATTTAGCATGGCCAATCCACCTAACCCGCACATCTTTGGACTGTGGGAGGAAACCGGAGCACCCGGAGGAAACCCACGCAGACACGGGGAGAACGTGCAAACTCCACACAGACAGTGACCCGAGGCCGGAATTGAACCCGGATCCCTGGCGCCGTGAGGCAGCAGCGCTGACCACTGTGCCACCGTGCCGCCCCTAAAATAAAAACATAAAAGTGGCTGGAGAGGCTCAGCAGGGTCTGGCAACCATCAATGGAGAGAGAAACAAGAGTTACAGACCTGAAATGTTGGCTGGGATTCACCCACCTTGCCCACGGCTGGAATTCTCCAGTCCCGCTGCAGTGAATGGAGATTTGGCTGAGTGGCAAATTCTCTCTGGTGGCGCGGGCGGCGGTGGCGGGGGGGGGGGGGGGGGGGGGGGCTTCGGGTGCGAGACCGGAGAACTTTGGCTGTTAACTCTGTTTCTCCCTTCACTGGTGCCATCAGACCTGCTGAGCACTTCAAACTCACCCACGCCAGATCTAAACCTTGACTGTGTTGCTGTGTAAAGAGATTTATACATTTCCTGCAGCTGCCAGCTCTGAAGCATCTGCTGGGGAAGAATTTATTTTTATTACAGAAGGAAACAGTTGTGTTTACTTCACACGTCAACAGTTCAACGCAGCATTTACTGTGGGTCGTCGTGTCTTTTGGGAGGTAGGTTGGAAGACGGTAACTTATGGCATGTGCGCTCTGCCCCAACCAGCACTTGGTCATTGTCTGCTGAGGTTGTTTGTGTTAGGTATTTTGGGCGCCTTCCCCTTTCAGAGAACGGGTTAGGAGACCTGGGATGAGATCTCGATCTCGAGAGAAAACCAACGTGTTTCTCTCCAGAGAAAGACGCCAGTTTTCTCACCGGAAACAACATTTTTTGGCAAGATTCAGCCCATACGTTTGGAGAAAAGTTTTTATTCTAGCCCTCTAACTTCTTCACAAAACAAGCTCAAACCATGGCCGTGATTCTCCCAAAAGCGCTGAATTGGCGGGAAAACTGTTCTAAATCTGACTGTTTTGTCAGTTCAGCTTCTCACTCGAATCTCCCCACTCTGTGCACTGCAGAGGTCCCAGTCGTGAATCTCGTTAAAAACCCAGGCCGATTCGTGCCAGAGTCTGCCAGTGCTGGAACTCTGGCATGCACAGTGGTCCCAATCTATCAGACTCCCCGTTTGCTGGCCAGCTCGATCACTGGCCAGTCTGGGACCCCCGCAGTGCTGCCCCCCCCCCCCCCCAGCACCCCCCCCCCCCCCCCCACAATGGCCTGATCGCGGCCCTCACAACAATTCCTGGGCCAGTCCTGACCCCCCCTCCCTTCTTGTCCAGGAGCGCCCCGATGTACAGCCCAACCCCCAGCAGTGGCGATCCTCTCACCCCCCGCACCCCGGCTGAACCCCCCCCCCCTGTCCCCGGGGTCAGGCCACCCCCGGGGGCAGCCCCCTCCCCACCACCTCCCCCCCCCAGCCCGCCCCAATCATTACCCTCCCTCCACCCCAGACGGATCCTGTCTGCAGAGTGGCAGCGGGACCCCCCACCCCCACCAGTCGCTCCTAGGTCCCACTCCCTGCCCAGTGCAATCCTCAATGGATAGTTATTCTTGACTCTACGAGAAACGTTGGCGGCCAGTTTGTTCTGTTAAAGGAGCTTGTAGCCCATATCAGTGAGGATGTAGTTTCTCGATTTCCTCCACGATATCTTCCTAGTATGTTGTGCATGTGCCTCAAATAAATAGAAAATATTATCGG